>NW_019944198.1:17911-24404 GCF_002910315.2 Salvelinus sp. IW2-2015 | reverse complement strand
TCAATTGTTGCCGGGCAGCACAGTTACAGTCACCAACGCTCTGGATAACATGAAAACAGCCTAACCAGCTCTGCTAGGGCGAGTAAAATGATCAGAGTGAGGTGTTCTCTCAATATGTGTCTGGAAATAGCTAGCCAATGTTAGACAGTTAGCCAGTTAGCCAGTTAGCCAGTTAGCCAGTTAGCCAGTTAGCCAGTTAGACAGTTAGCCAGTTAGCCAGTTAGCCAGTTAGCCAGTTAGCCAGTTAGCCAGTTAGCCAGTTAGCCAGTTAGCTTGGGCGCTTGACTGTCGTTGTGAGGTCAGAGCTTTCCGAACAACCCTACTTATTGGTCAGAGAGTCCAGTGTGCGAACGCGAAACCACAGATAGAGCGATAGGGCGAGTAGTGTTCAGTGAGCTGTTCTCTCTTAGATGTCTGGAAGTAGCTGGCAGGTTAGTGTACAGAACGCACGGATCAACCCTAAAGAGATGGGTGGGCTAAGGCTTAAGAGGGTGTGAACGATGCTGAATGGGTGTAGACAAAGAAGGGCTCTCCAATAGTAGTACCAAAACATTGAAAGACGGTTTTCTTAAAAGTGAGTTTACAAGTTGATCAACTTTCAAAGCAGAACTACTTTCCCACTGTTCCCTCAAATGCAGTGTATGATATAGCATTTTGTAGCTCTGAGTCTGCTTTTATCCAATGTAAAAAACAGAAGTTCAAATATGCTACGTAAGACCGAATCCAGGTGGTGAGTCACATATACTGTATTTAACGATGTGTGAATTAGTTTTGATTTAGAATGGGCCATTGTCATGCACCTGTCAGAACGCAACCTGGTCTCAGAGCATTTTGTATTAATATACATAAATTCGAGACACTGTTAAGTTTATTATGGAATTTCTTTAGACCAGAGGAAAGAGTGCCTCCTACTGGCCCTCCAACACCACTTCCAGCAGCATCTGGTCTCCCATCCAGGGGCCACCCAGGCCCAAACCTGCTTCGCTTCAGCGGGATGCAGGCTGGTATGCTGCATCCCATGACCATTAGCGGCATCAGAGCGCAGTTTTGGAGAAGCCTAGGAGTCACGTGGAATTTGACTGTAGTCATAACTCACGTAATATGCTCACCGTAACAGCCCTAGTCGCAGTCTGTTTCACTGTAGGTTACCTCAACACCAGAAGTGAAGCTGTCGCAGTCTGTTTAGCAAGGAGTCTCATTGAGACCAATGTCTCTCTCTTCCTCTCTCTTCCCCCTTTCCTTCCTGTCTGTTACCTCTTCTATAACCCTCTGTCCCTCTCTTCCTCTCTCTCTTTCACCTTTCCTTCTTGTCTGTTACCCTTCTATAACCCTCTGTCCCTCTCTTCCTCTCTCTTCTTCCCCCTTTCCTTATTGTCTGTTACCCTTCTATAACCCTCTCTCCTCTCTCCTCTCCCCCTCCTGATCCTCCTCCCCACCATCTCTCAGGACGGACTGCAGTGAGCACACAGTGCCAAGACACCATCATCTATGGATATCCACCTCTGTAAGTCAGTGGTTCTCCAACGTCTCCTGAGGATCCCCAGCCGTTCCATGTATTTTGATCTGTTCCAGAGCTAGGTGAGCTAGTTCAGGTATACAACAACATTGTCAAGGTCCCTGAGTAGCGGTTACAGAACCACTGCTATACGTGGCAGTGATGGAGCAACAGGACCCAGTTAAAGGACCCAGTAACAGCACCCAGTAACAGGACCCAGTTAAAGGACCCAGTAACAGGACCCAGTAACAGGACCCAGTAACAGGACCCAGTTAAAGGACCCAGTAACAGGACCCAGTAACAGGACCCAGTAACAGGACCCAGTTAAAGGACCCAGTAACAGCACCAGTAACAGACCCAGTAACAGGACCAGTAAGGCAGGACCCAGTAACAGGACTCAGTAACAGGACCCAGTTAAAGGACCCAGTAACGGACTCAGTAACAGACCCAGTAACAGGACCCAGTAACAGGACCCAGTAACAGGACCCAGTAACAGGACCCAGTAACAGGACCAGTCACAGGACTCAGTAACAGGACCCAGTTAAAGGACCCAGTAAACAGGACTCAGTAACAGGACCCAGTAACAGGACCCAGTAACAGGACCCAGTAACAGGACCCAGTAACAGGACCCAGTAACAGGACCCAGTAACAGGACCCAGGACCCATGAGCCTAAAGGCAGATGAGTGGAAGGAACACAGACAGAGAGAGTCTTGTTACAGTCAGGCTGCAGTCCACACCTGTGTACAGTACCTGCCCTGAGGGTAGTCAAAAATGTTGACTGAAGCCTGACACAGATTCAGGCATGCATGGCCAGCGGCACACACACACACACACACACACACACACACACACACACACACACACACACAACACACACACACACACACACACAACACACACACACACACACACCACACACACACACACACACACACACACAACACACACACACACACACACACACACACACACACACACACACACACACACACACGAACTGGGGCGACTCAAAACCATTTGACCTGTGCAAGCCAACCAGTAAATGATGGTAATTTGACATCTGACAGTCAGCAAGTCACACGCTCACAGTATTTTCACACTTCCCCTAACCTCTAACACATAAACCCCAGCAAGCCCACTCCCTCTCTTCGCCCATCTCCCCAGCTCTCCCCTCCCCCTTTCTCCTCGACTCTGCTCCAGACCAGGCAATTCCTCTCCTCTCCCTACTTCTCTTTCCTCCATCTATGTTCTGTCTCTTTCTTGTCCTCTCTCTCTAACCTCTCTCCTCCCTCTCTCCTCCATCTCTCTTCTGTCTATATCTTGTCCTCCCTCTCCTCCATCTCCTCCCTCTCCTCTCTCTCTCCCTCTCCCCCTCTCCTCACCTCCTTCCCCCCTCCTCTTCTCCTCTCTCTCCTCTCCTCCCTCTCATCCCTCTCCTCCCTCTCCCCTCTCCCCCCTCTCCTCTCCTCTCTCTCCTCCCTCTCCCCTCTCTCCCCCTCTCCTCTCCTCTTCTCCTCTCTCTCCTCCCTCTCTCTCTCCTCCCTCTCCTCTCTCTCCCCCCTCTCCTCTCTCCTCTCTCCTCCCTGTCCTCCCTCTCCCCCATCTCCTCCCTCTCCTCCCTCTTCTCTCTCCTCTCTCTCCCCCTCTCCTCTCCTCTCTCTCTTTTCTCTCCTCTCTCTCCTCCCTCTCCTCTCACTTCCTCTCCCTTGGCTGGAGTTGGGGAGATGGGAGGAGAGGGAGCAGAGGGAGCAGAGGGAGTGAGAGAGAGAGGAGAGAGAAGAGGGGGAGGAGAGGGGGAGAGGAGCAGAGGGAGGAGAGAGAGGAGAGGAGAGGGAGAGGGAGGAGAATAGAGAGAGAGGAGAGGAGAGGGGGGAGAGGAGGGAGGAGAGGAGGAGAGAGAGGAGGAGAAAAGAGAGAGAGGAGAGGAGAGGGGGAGAGAGAGGAGAGAGAAGAGGAGGAGAGGGAGGAGATGGGGGAGAGGGAGGACAGGGAGGAGAGAGAGAGAAGAGGAGAGGGGAGAGAGAGGAGAGGGAGGAGAGAGGGAGAGGGAGGAGAGAGAAGGAGAAAGAAGAGAGGAGAGGGGAGAGAGGGGAGAGGGAGGAGAGAGAGGAGAGAGAGAGGGGGAGAGGGGAGAGGGAGGAGAGGATGAGAGGGAGGAGAGGAGAGAGAGGAGAAGAGAGGGGGAGAGGGAGGTGAGGAGAGGGGGAGAGGGAGGAGAGAGAGGAGAGGGAGGAGATGGAAGGAGAGGGGGACAAGATATAGACAGAAAGAGAGATGGAGAGAGAGGGAGGAGAGAGGTTAGAGAGAGAGACAAGAAAAGAGACAGAACATAGATGGAGGAAAGAGAAGTAAGGAGAGGAGAGGAATTGCCTGGTCTGGAGCCAGAGTCGAGGAGAAAGGGGAGGGGAGAGCTGGGGAGATGGCGAAGAGAGGGAGTGGGCTTGCTGGGGTTTATGTGTTAGAGGTTAGGGAAGTGTGAAAATACTGTGAGCGTGTGACTTGCTGACTGTCAGATGTCAAATTACCATCATTTACTGGTTGGCTGCACAGGTCAAATGGTTTGAGTCGCCCCAGTTCGTGTGTGTTTTGTGTGTGTGTGGTGTTGTGGGTGTTGTGTGGTGTGTGTGTGTGTGTGGGGTGTTGTGTGTGTGTGTGTGTGGTGCTGTGTGTGTGTGTGTGTGTGTGTGTGTGTGTGTGTGTGTGTGTGTGTGTGTGTGTTGTGTGTTGTGTGTGTGTGTGGTGTGTGTGGTGGCGCTGGCCATGCATGCCTGAATCTGTGTCAGGCTTCAGTCAACATTTTTGACTACCCTCAGGGCAGGTTACTGTACACAGGTGTGGACTGCAGCCTGACTGTAACAAGACTCCTCTCTGTCTGTTTCCTTCCACTCATCGCCTTTAGGCTCATGGGTCCTGGGTCCTGTTACTGGGTCCTGTTACTGGGTCCTGTTACTGGGTCCTGTACTGGGTCCTGTACTGGGTCCTGTTACTGGGTCCTGTTACTGAGTCCTGTTACTGGGTCCTTTACTGGGTCCTGTACTGATCCTGTGACTGGGTCCTGTTACTGGGTCCTGTTACTGGGTCCTGTTACTGGGTCCTGTTACTGGGTCCTGTTACTGGGTCCTGTTACTGAGTCCTGTTACTGGGTCTTTAACTGGGTCCTGTTACTGAGTCCTGTACTGGGTCCTGCTACTGGTCCTGTTACTGGGTCTGTACTGGGTGCTGTTACTGGGTCCTTTAACTGGGTCCTGTTACTGGGTCCTGTTACTGGTCCTGTTACTGGGTCCTTTAACTGGGTCCTGTTACTGGGTCCTGTTACTGGGTCCTGTTACTGGGTCCTTTAACTGGGTCCTGTTACTGGGGCTGTTACTGGGTCCTTTAACTGGGTCCTGTTGCTCCATCACTGCCACGTATAGCAGTGGTTCTGTAACCGCTACTCAGGACCTTGACAATGTTGTTGTATACCTGAACTAGCTCACCTAGCTCTGGAACAGAATCAAATACATGGAACGGCTGGGGATCCTCAGGAGACGTTGGAGAAACACTGACTTACAGAGTGGATATCCATAGATGATGGTGTCTTGGCACTGTGTGCTCACTGCAGTCCGTCCTGAGAGATGGTGGGGAGGAGGATCAGGAGGGGGAGAGGAAGAGAGGAGAGAGGGTTATAGAAGGGTAACAGACAATAAGGAAAGGGAAGAGAGAGAGGAAGAGAGGGACAGAGGGTTATAGAAGGGTAACAGACAAGGAAGGGGAAAGGTGAAGAGAGAGAGGAAGAGAGGGACAGAGGGTTATAGAAGAGGTAACAGACAGGAAGGAAAGGGGAAGAGAGAGGAAGAGAGGACATTGGGTCTCAATGAGACTCCTTGCTAAACAGACTGCGACAGCACAGCTTCACTTCTGGTGTTGAGGTAACCTACAGTGAAACAGACTGCGACTAGRGCTGTTACGGTGAGCATATTACGTGAGTTATGACTACAGTCAAATTCCACGTGACTCCTAGGCTTCTCCAAAACTGCGCTCTGATGCCGCTAATGGTCATGGGATGCAGCATACCAGCCTGCATCCCGCTGAAGCGAAGCAGGTTTGGGCCTGGGTGGCCCCTGGATGGGAGACCAGATGCTGCTGGAAGTGGTGTTGGAGGGCCAGTAGGAGGCACTCTTTCCTCTGGTCTAAAGAAATTCCATAATAAACTTAACAGTGTYTCGAATTTATGTATATAATAATACAAAATGCTCTGAGACCAGGTTGCGTTCTGACAGGTKCATGACAATGGCCCCATTCTAAATCAAAACTAACTTCACACATCGTTAAATACAGTATATGTGACTCACCACCTGGATTCGGTCTTACGTAGCAATATTTAAACTTCTGTTTTTTACATTGGATAAAAGTAGAGACTCAGAGCTACATAATGGTATATCATACACTGCATTTGAGGGAACAGTGGGAAAGTAGTTCTGCTTTGAAAGTTGATCAACTTGTAAACTCACTTTTGAGAAAAACGTCTTTCAATGTTTTGGTACTACTATTGGAGAGCCCTTCTTTTTCTACACCCATTCAGCATTGTTCACACCCTCTTAAGCCTTAGCCCCACCCATCTCTTTAAGGGTTGATCCGTGCATTCTGTACACTAACCTGCCAGCTACTTCCAGACATCTAAGAGAGAACAGCTCACTGAACACTACTCGCCCTATCGCTCTATCTGTGGTTTCGCGTTCGCACACTGGACTCTCTGACCAATAAGTAGGGTTGTTCRGAAAGCTCTGACCTCACAACGACAGTCAAGCGCCCAAGCTAACTGGCTAACTGGCTAACTGGCTAACTGGCTAACTGGCTAACTGGCTAACTGGCTAACTGGCTAACTGTCTAACTGGCTAACTGGCTAACTGGCTAACTGGCTAACTGGCTAACTGGCTAACTGTCTAACATTGGCTAGCTATTTCCAGACACATATTGAGAGAACACCTCACAAGAGAGAGATGTTGAAAGAAATTGTG
>NW_019944198.1:10893-13060 GCF_002910315.2 Salvelinus sp. IW2-2015 | reverse complement strand
TCTGATCATTTTACTCGCCCTAGCAGAGCTGGTTAGGCTTGTTTCATGTTATCCAGAGCGTTGGTGACTGTAACTGTGCTGCCCGGCAAAATTGAATAATAAGAAGATTGTGGGATCTGTACTGTTAGATTTCAATGGAGGCTTTTATTTTATTGACCATAACCTGTTGTTGAGAAACGTATGTGTTATGCCTTTTCAACCTCGGCCATTTCGTAGATTCAGAGCTATCTATCTAATAGAACTCAGAGGGTTTTCTTTAACGGAAGCATCTCTAATGTCAAACATGTAAAGTGTGGTGTACCGCAGGGCAGCTCTCTAGGCCCTCTACTCTTTTCTGTTTTTACTAATGACCTGTCACTAGTATTACACAAAGCCTGTGTGTCCATGTATGCAGATGATTCAACATTATACATGTCAGCAACCACAGCTAATTAAGTCACTGAATTATTTAACAAAGAGTTGCAGTCTGTTTTGGAATGGGTGGCCAGTAATAAACTGATCCTGAACATCTCTAAAATTAAAAGCATTGTATTCGGTACAAATTATTCCTTAAATTCTAGACCTCAGCTGAATCTGGTAATGAATAATGTGGCTGTTGAACAAGTTGAGGAGACTAAATTACTTGGTGTTACCTTAGATTGTTAACTGTGATGGTCAAAATATATAGATTCACTGGTTGTAAAGATGGGGAGAGGTCTGTCCGTAATAAAGAGATGCTCTGCTTTTTTGACACCACACTCCACAAAGCAAGTCCTGCAGACTCTAGTTTAATCTTGATTATTGTCCAGTCGTGTGGTCCAGTGCTGCAAAGAAAGACCTAGTTAAGCTGCAGCTGGCCCAGAACAGAGCGGCACGTCTTGCTCTTCACTGTAATCAGAGTGCTAATATTAATAGTATGCATGCCAGTCTCTCTTGGCTAAGAGTTGAGGAGAGACTGACTGCATCACTTCTTTTCATAAGAAACATCGTGTTGAAAATCCCAAATTGTTTGCATAGTCAACTTACACACAGCTCTGACACACACACGTACCCCACCAGACATGCCACCAGGGGTCTTTTCACAGTCCCCAGGTCCAGAACAAATTCACAAAAGCAAATTCAAGAAAGTGTACAATATTATATATAGCCAATGTTGCATGGAACTCCCTTCCATCTCATATTGCTCAAGTAAACAGCAAACCTGGTTTAAAAAACAGATAAAGCAACACCTCACGGCACAACGCCTCTCCTCTATTTGACCCAGATAGTTTGTGTGTATGTATTGATATGTAGCTACGTGTGCCTTTTTTAAATTGATATAGTTCTATCCTTGAGCTGTTCTTGTCTATTAATGTTCTGTATTATATCGAAAACACCAAAGAGCTGCTGTTTTTATGAGTATTTCATGTTTAAGATGTTTTTCATCAGTGTCAACACTTTGTTCAAAACTTTTATAAGCCATAAAATGCACTTTCTCCCTATTTCCAGTCACGCTGCAGCCAGCACTGCAGCTGCAATGAACGAGTATCGCAACGTGCTTGAGTTGTTATCGTTAGCGGCTTGTGTCTTTTTTTAATATAGAGGAATATTTAACTTTCCGTGGTCATGAATTGATGAATTACATTTAGAAAAACAAAATGGAGCGTCAGATCTCAGCTTGCATTTTGACTCAGAAAATGTTGGAGACCAATGTGTGTGTGTGTGCTCTACGCTGGACTATTTGCGTTGACAACCCCCCCCCCCCCCTTGGTTTTCACACTGCTGCTACTCGCTGTTTATTATCTATGCAAAGTCACTTTACTTCTACCTACATGTACAAATTACATCGACTAACCTGTACCTCGCAACGCTGTTTCCTGTATATAGCCTCATTATTGTTACTTAAATTTTTTTAATAATAATACTTTTACTTTTGTTCATTTTGTAGATATTTCTATTTCTTAAAACTGCATTGTTGGTTAAAGGCTTGTAAGTAACATTTCACGTATGGTCTACACCAGTTGTTTCTGGCGCATGTGACAATACAATTTGATTTGGTTTGATGTCAGCATTTCAAGCAAAGTCCATACAATGTATCATTTCACCCCCACCTGTATAAAAGTGGGGTGGGATCACGCTCTATTATTGAACTCCTGAGATGCTCAGTTTCATTGGGAATGTCCCTCCTCTTTCTCCACCGTCATTCTCT
>NW_019944198.1:0-3917 GCF_002910315.2 Salvelinus sp. IW2-2015 | reverse complement strand
GGTGACCATTTGATTAGCTGTTCAGCAGTCTTATGGCTTGAAAGGTAAAAACTGTTAAGGAGCCTTTTGGACCTAGACTTGCTGCTCCAGTACCGCTTGCCGTGCGGTAGCAGAGAGAACAGTCTATGACTGGAGTCTTTGACAATTTTTGGGCCTTCCTCTGACACCGCCTGGAAGCTTAGCCCCAGTGATGTACTGGGCTGTACGCACTACCCTCTGCTGTGCCTTGCAGTCTGATGCCGAGCAGTTACCATACCAGGCGGTGATGCAACTGGTCAGGATGCTTTTGATGGTGCAGCTGTATGACTTTTTGCATTCTCACGTAGGTGTTCCTTTTGTCCAGGTGGGAAAGGGCAGTGTGGAGTACAATAGAGATTGCATAATCTGTGGATCTGTTGGGTGGTTATGCAAATTGGAGTGGATCTTGGGCACAGGGACTATGGTGGTCTGCTTGAAACATGTTGGTATTACAGACTCGGTCAGGGACATGAAAATGTCAGTGAAGACACTTGCCAGTTGGTCAGCGCATGCTTGGAGTACACGCCCTGGTAATCCGTCTGGCCCTACGGCCTTGTGAATGTTGACCTGTTTAAAGGTGTTACTAAGATCTGCTACGGAGAGCATGATCACACAGTCGTCTGGAACAGCTGATGCTCTCATGCATGCTTTAGTTTTGCTTGCCTCGAAACGAGTATAGAAGTAGTTTAGCTTGTCTGGTGGGATTGTGTCACGGGGCAGCTCTCGGCTGTGCTTCCCTACATTGTGCACTGCACTCTGTGAGCAATAGCAACACCCCTCTAGTGCCCCAAAGTTAGCAAGATAGGGCTGCTAGCAGATTGTCTGGTTTTTAGTGTGAGTATTTGTATTTGTTAGAGATACAAAGCCCATGATAGTTTGCAAGCCCTATCACATCCGACGAGCGTCGGAGCCGGTGTAGTATGATTCAATCTTAGTCCTGTATTGATGCTTTGCCTGTTTGATGGTTCATCGGAGGGCATACGAAGATTTCTTATAAGCATCCGGGTTAGTGTCCCGCTCCTTGAAAGCGGCAGCTCTACCCATTAGCTCATTGCGGATATTGTCTGTAATCCATGACTTCTGGTTGGGGTATGTACGTACGGTCACTGTGGGGATGACGTCATCGATGTACTTATTGATGAAGCTAATGACTGATGTGGTGTACTCCTCAATGCCATCGGAAGAATCCCGGAACATATTCCAGTCTGTGCTAGCAAAACAGTCCTGTAGCTTAGCATCTGCATCATCTGACCACTTCAGTATTGAGCAAGTCACTGGTACTTCCTGCTTAAGTTTTTGCTTGTAAGAAGGAATCAGGAGGATAGAGTTATGGTCAGATTTGCCAAATGGAGGGCGAGTGAGAGCTTTGTACGCGTCTCTGTGTGTGGAGTAAAGGTGGTCTAGAGTTTTTTTTCCTTTGGTTGTACATTTAACACGCTGGTAGAAATGAGGTAAAAATGGATTTAAGTTTCCCTGCAAAGGCGCCGCATCTGGATGAGCATTTTCCTGTTTGCTTTTGGCCTTATACAGTTCATTGAGTGCCGTCTTAGTGCCAGCATCGGTTTGTGGTGGTAAATACACAGCTACGAAAAATATAGATGAGAACTCTCTTGGTAAATACTGTGGTCTACAGCTTATCATGATGTAGTCGACCTCAGGCGAGCAAAACCTTGAGACTTCCTTAATATTAGATTTCATGCAGCTGTTATTGACAAATAGACACAGACCACCACCCCTTGTCTTACCGGAGGCAGCTGTTCTATCTTGGCGATAGTCGTCAGAAAACCCAGCCAACTGTATGTTATCCATGTCGTCGTTCAGCCATGACTCGGTGAAACATAAGATATTACAGTTTTTAATGTTCCGTTGGTTGGATAGTTGTAATCGGAGCTCATCCATTTTGTTATCCGATGGATTGCACGTTGGCTAATAGGACTGATGTTAGAGGGGGATTACTCACTCGCCGTCGCTTCCTTAGGTACCCCGACTACGTCCTCGATATCTCCGTCTCTTCTTCATGTGAATGACGGGGGTTTTGGGCCTGATCGGGTGTCTGAGGTAAATCCGACTCGGGAAAGACAACCCTAACCAATAATACATCAATCCCTATGTCCTTTATGTTGTGACACTAAGGCAATGTTTTCTTATTTATTATATCCATTGTATTAACCCATCCACCACCCTCTTTGCAGGACACATATATTTTTGTGTTTTTACATCTTTTCAGCTACATACTTTTATATTTCATATTATTGTTAATATAAACTCTTTAATCCCTCTCAGATCATCCCACCTTTCACCATAGACCTTGTTTGGTTTCCGATTTACATATATTTTGAACGTTTCGATTCGTATAGTATCCACAGATTGTGAGCTAAAGATGAAAACCTTTCCTAAACGTATTATTATATTATTGATTGATTGACTTTGGCTTTTTCCAAAATCGACCAATGTTTAATAGTCAATTAGGATTCCAAGCAAAGTTTGCAACAGCTGCAGACCTTAGATGTTTTTGTTATTTTACCTTTATTTTACCAGGCAGGTCAATTAAGAGGAAATTCCTATTGAAAATGACAACCTTCACGTGTTGCCTACGCTACTGTTATCCTTTGCAACATCGCTGAGGGGATTTTAGGACCTTTTTAACTTGGTGAAACAGTTAGATGCATTAGCCTAATGCCCTACATAGGTTACTGGGGAGAATTCAGCAGTGATGTAGCGACAGCTGGGACTAACCGCCAGAACAGGATTTGAACCAGCAACTCGGCCTTTAAATGGCACAATCACYTGWTCTAATAAGGTCCAGACCTCCCCACACAGTAACAGGTGGGCTAGGGACCCACCGTTTTGGTTGAAGAGTGCCAGGTGACTCGGCCTATATAGCTTCCGATTCAAAAGTTATTGGCACATTAAATAAAGAAAATAATTAGCCATGATGCACCAGAATTTTCCCCAATTGTGGGATTAGGTCTAGACTTCTGTTCATCTATCATAACTCATGGTCAATATAAATTATAAATTTTCAATGCTTTGAAGTTAAGTGAAGGTTTAGCATATAAATAGTACTTAGATATTGTTCGCACGAGTCGTATTAGCACAATATATTGGACTACAGACATTCAACTACCGTATAGTCAGTAAATATACAACACTCAAGTCCATAGAGTTTGGGACATCGCAAACCTCTCATAAGGATTTTTGCTGTTATTTTACTATTGTTGCTACCTTTTGTAGAAGTGAAGGTGCAGACATCAAAACTATGAATAACAACATATGGACATCAGTGTAGTGAGCCAAAAACTGTTTAACCGCAAAAGTCAAATATAGTGTTTATGATTTTTGATATCATTGCAAAAGTAGCCACGCCCTTGTTCCCGTTGAATGACAGTTTTGCACAGCTTTTGGCAGTTTCAACAGCTTCAACCTGGAATGCGTTTGCCAACAGTCTTTGAAGGAGTTCCTACTATGTAGAGCATCGTGTTGGCTGCTTTTCCTTCACTCGTGGTCCAACTCAGAATCCCAAACCATGCTCCAAATGGGTTGGACGGTCGGGTGATGTTGAAAGCCAGGTAATCTGATGCAGCACTCCCAGTCATCTCCTTCTTGGTCAATACCCTTACACAGCCCTGGAGGTGTGGATTTGGGTCATTGTTCTGTTTGAAGAAAAAATCAATGACAGCTGTCCAGCAAAGCACCAATCAACGCTCCTCCTCCATATGCTATCAACGGTGGGGAAGCAAAGCACATGCAGAGATCATTGTTTCACCTTACTCTGCGTCTCACAAAGACACGGGTTGAACCAAAAAGATCTGAATAATTGGACTCATCAGACCCAAAGGACAGGGTAGAGTCAGCATATATGGGAACTCGCCTGTCAAGACCGGTTGGAAAGCATTGCT
>NW_019944197.1:69489-82619 GCF_002910315.2 Salvelinus sp. IW2-2015 | reverse complement strand
CTGTTCCTTTAGTAGGGCCTAGTGTCTGCTAGATTCTACTACATTACCATGCCTGTAATGGCCACCCTAAAAAAAGGCACAGTGATGCCGAAACGTTGGTGTTTTACCTAAATAAATGATTGGGAGTTTATTTATATGTAGTGTGCAACTCTCAGTATTTATTACAGTTTATTCGCCGTTACCTCTACACTAAATAATATTCTCTGGGTGTGTATCACCTCATGCTTTTATTTACAGCCGTTGTCAGGTTAAAGTAGACCATTTAACAGTACAGTAAAAGGAGTACCCTACGGCTGTGCCTGACTCGGCGGCACGGTCACGTTAAGACCTGCCATGCCGTGTTTATCTATAACATGCACATTGCGCTGCAGTTTCTCTAGAGAGAAATCCGATCGTGGCCGAACGGTGTGATGTAGTTTCCAACAGGCCAGTGTTCTACATAGTTTACAGCAGAAAACGTGATAATTAACTACAATGACCATAATCCATTGTGTGACTACTTGTCCGGGTCTGTTTTATTTTAGACTACATAAGAGACACGATCAAGAGGTGTACACCGTGAACAGTGGCTTCTCTAGGTGTTGCTATTCGGCAGTCGTAAAAGCCAAATTTACTTCGATTAACTACTAAAATAGTGATTTTGTCAGGCAACATAGACAGCAGCTCTATAGAGACGAGATGATGACTTGGAGTTAAATAATGAAGTTATCAAACAAAACAAATGTAATATACAAAACAAGTAAAATATGTGAATAGCTGATGGTTAATTAATGGGCAGTGACTACTATCGCCATGGGACTTTTCTTAATTGTTTTGTACTGTGTTACAGCAGTCAACTCACATAATGAAGTCGTGATTTTTTTGTTCATTTTTATAATGAAGCCGAAGCTAAATCGACCTCAAAAAGCACTAATCGCTCAGCACTATTAGGGCTTACTGCCTGACAGATTATACTACTGTACAACTGTCTGCCATCATGAATAATGAATGGTGATCTGCCTAGTCTAGGAAGAGATCCGCTTTGAAGTTCTTCCCCCGTCCAAAGACATGGTTCAGGCTATCATAACTCCAAACTTAATTTAACGACCATAACCTCTCTGCTGTGTCTGGTACTATCCTTCTGTCTCTCTGCTGTGTCTGGTACTATCCCTCTGTCTCTCTACTGTGTCTGGTACTATCCCTCTGTCTCTCTGCTGTGTCTGGTACTATCCCTCTGTCTCTCTGCTGTGTCTGGTACTATCCTCTGTCTCTCTGCTGTGTCTGGAACCATCTCTCTGATTCTCTCTGCTGTGTCTGGACCATCTCTCTGTCTCTCTGTGTGTTGTACTATCTCTCTGTCTCTCTGCTGTGTCTGTACTATCCTCTGTCTCTCTGCTGTGTCTGGTACTATCCCTCTGTCTTTCTGCTGTGTCTGGTACTATCCCTCTGTCTCTCTGCTGTGTCTGGTACCATCCCTCTGTCTCTCTGCTGTGTCTGGTACTACTCCTCTGTCTCTCTGCTGTTGTCTGGTACTATCCCTCTGTCTCTCTGTGTGTCTGGTACTATCCCTCTGTCTCTCTGCTGTGTCTGGTACTGTCTCTCTGCTTGGTCTGGTACTATCCTCTGTCTCTCTGCTGTGTCTGGTACCATCCTCTGTCTCTCTCCTGTGTCTGGTACTATCCCTCTGTCTCTCTGCTGTGTCTGGTACTATCCCTCTGTTCTCTGCTGTGTCTGGAACATCTCTCTGTCTCACCTGCCTGTTCTGGTACTATCCCTCTGTCTCTCTCCTGTGTTGGTACTATCCTCTGTCTCTCTGCTGTGTCTGTACTATCCCTCTGTCTCTCTCTCTGTCTGGTACTATCCTCTGTCTCTCTGCTGTGTCTGGTACTATCCCTCTGTCTCGCTGCTGTGTCTGGAACCATCCTCTGTCTCGCTGCTGTGTTGGTACTATCCTCTGTCTCTCTGCTGTGTCTGGTACTGTCTCTCTGCTGTGTCTGGTACTATCCCTCTGTCTCTCTGCTGTGTCTGGTACTATCCTCTGTCTCGCTGCTGTGTCTGGTACTATCCCTCTGTCTCGCCTGCTGTGTTGGAACCATCCTGCTGTCTCTCTGCTGTGTCTGGTACTATCCCTCTGTCTCTCTGCTGTGTCTGGTACTATCCCTCTGTTCTCTGCTGTGTCTGGTACTATCCTCTGTCTCTCTGCTGTGTCTGGTACTATCCTCTGTCTCTCTGCTGTGTCTGGTACTATCCTCTGTCTCTCTGCTGTGTTCTGGTACTATCCCTCTGTCTCTCTGCTGTGTCTGGTACTATCCCTCTGTCTCTCTGCTGTGTCTGTACTATCCTCTCTCTCTCTCTCTGTCTCTCTGCTGTGTCTGGTACTATCCCTCTGTTCTCTGCTGTGTCTGGTATATCCCTCTGTCTCTCTGCTGTGTCTGGTACTGTCTCTCTGCTGACTGTGTCTGGTACTATCCCTCTGTCTCTCTGCTGTGTCTGGTACTATCCCTCTGTCTCTCTGCTGTGTCTGGTACTATCCTCTGTCTCTCTGCTGTGTCTGTACTATCCCTCTGTCTCTCTGCTGTGTCTGGTACTATCCCTCTGTCTCGCTGCTGTGTCTGACCATCCTCTGTCTTTCTGCTGTGTCTGGTACTATCCCTCTGTCTCTCTGCTGTGTCTGGTACTGTCTCTGCTGTGTCTGTATATCCTCTGTCTCTCTCCTGTGCTGGTACTATCCCTCTGTCTCTCTGCTGTGTCTGGTACTATCTCCTCTGTCTCTCTCTGTGTCTGTACTATCCCTCTAAAGTAATGCTCATCTCTCTTTCTCTCTCATTTTATTCTTCTTTCTCCGCACTCTCTCACTCTCTTTTTTTCCTTTCATCTCTCTCTTCTGTTCATCTCTCTCTCTCTCTCTCCTCTCTCTTCTCTCTTTCTCTCTCTCTCTTCTCTCTCTCTCTCTCTCTGTCTCTGTCTGTCTTCTCTCTTGTCTCTCTCTCTTCTCTCTGTCTCTCTCTCTCTCTCTCTGTCTCTCTTCTCTCTGTCTCTCTGTTCTCTGTCTCTCTGTCTCTCTGTCTCTCTGTCTTCTCTGTCCTCTCTCTGTTCTCTCTGTCTCTCTCTGTCTCTCTTGTCTCTTCTCTCTTCTCTCTCTCTCTCTCTGTCTCTCTCTGTCTCATCTCTCCTCTCTCTCTCTCTCTGTTGTCTCATCTCTCTCTCTCTTCTCACAGTGAACCCAAGTTGGACAGGTATTCATCAGGGAACATCTCTACCAGTCTGGAGATGATGCCTGGACTGGAAGGGTTCGAACTGGAGCCCTACGGCAAGGTACTGGACACACTGTACTCATCCTCCTGAGACCCCCCTCCCCCAAAAAAGGGGGTTTGGGATTTATTTGTATTTTTTTCATATCCGGGTCACCTGGTTGAGGGGCACCTGGATGCACCTGGAGGGTAACGTCGAGGCGGTTTAAGCCTGCACGAAACACAGACCTTATTTGAAGTAGATCAAGACATTCTCTATGGAAGACATGAACGGTAAAATAACGAAGGAACCCCTTTCAAATTCAGCCGCAAGTTATTACAGGAATTATAACGCGTCGACTATTTCTCTCTAAACCATATACCTTTGACTAATCCGGAAACTATCACCTCAAAAACAAAATGTTTATTCCGTTCCGTATTTTATCTAACGGGTGGCATCCTTGAGTCTAAATATTCCTGTTACATTGCACAACCTTCAATGTTGTCATAATTACGTAAAGTTCTGGCAAATTAGTTCGCAAAGAGCCAGGCGGCCCAAACTGTTGCATATACCCTGACTCTGCGTGCAATGAACGCAAGAGAAATGACACAATTTCACCTGGTTAATATTGCCTGCTAACCTGGATATCTTTTAGCTAAATATGCAGGTTTAAAAATATATACTTGTGTATTGATTTTAAGAAAGGCATTGATGTTTATGGTTAAGTACACATTGGAGCAATGACAGTCATTGATTGATTGTTTTTTATAAGATAAGTTTAATGCTAGCTAGCAACTTACCTTAGCTTACTGCATTCGCTAACAGGCAGGCTCCTCGTGGAGTACAATGTAATCAATGCAAGATTGGATCCCCCGAGCTGACAAGGTTAAAAATCTGTTCCTAGGCCGTCATTGAAAATAAGAATGTGTTCTTAACTGACTTGCCTAGTTAAATAAAGATGTATTTTTTTTAATCGGCGCCCAAAAATACTGATTTCCGATTGTTATGAAAACTTGAAATCGGCCCCGATTAATCGGCCATTCCGATTAATCGGTCGACCTCTACAAACAAGCCATTTGCTACACAGGCCTGCCATCATTCACTTCGAACTGGACTGTGTGTTTACAGGCAGTAGGACCTGCCACCATTCACTTTGAACTGGACTGTGTGTTTACAGGAAGTAGGACCTGCCATCATTCACTTCAACCTCATGGCATTGATCTTCAGGTCGTAACTCTAGAAAGAGGCCGGATTTACAATTACGAGTTGGATGACCGTTCAAAACGTATTTTCCCAGTCCGAGCTCGTTTATTCCCGACTTCCCAGTTGTCTTGAACTCACTGAAGTCACGTTTTTCTCAGTTCCGAGTTAATAGTTGTTTTTGTGCGTGGCACAAATCATGTTTTATTGACAGCATGGCCATTGTTGAATGTCATTCAAATGTCATCCTTTTAAACTTGGAAAAGGGCCCCTTAATCCCAGATTTGAGACCACACAGCCACTGTCACTGATTCCTTTCAAAACACTCGTTGAATTTGCGATTTCCAACTTGTTGTGTAATTTGACGTGATTTTATCTGTGGCCAATGACCTTGAGCCTTCTTGGATGGGCACTTCTATGTAACACTGGCGGCACCCAAGGGGCTAGAATTTTCGAAGTCTAGCCTTAGACTTGGCGGTGACGAAGTGTCCCCATGAGTGACAGCGCACTGAGCCAATCACAGCGCAACACTCTGTATTTTCCGCTGGCTTGCCCCACCACCACAGAAAGCACTGAGCTAGGCTGAAACACCTGCATTTTGGAGCTGCTTTACTCAAGAAAACTAAACTAAAAAGAGAGAATGTTTGTATGTGGCTTTATTAACTCAATGAAATATCTTTTTTTTTTACATTGTTTGCTAACTAAGATGTGACACATATTAATGCCAAAATAACATTTAAAACAGGTGGGGCTGACAACAGGTGAGGCTGAAAACAGGTGGGACTGAAAAGCGGGATGAAACAGGGGATGAAACAGGTTGGGGTTGGGAATACAGGTGGGCTGAAACAGTGGGACTGAAACAGTGGGACTGAAAACAGGTTGGGCTGAAAACAGTGGGCTGAAACAGGTGGGCTGAAACAGGTGGGGCTGAAAAGGTGGGGTGAAACAGGTGGGGCTGAAACAGGTGGGGCTGAAACAGGTGGGGCTGAAAGGTGGGACTAAACAGGTGGGACTGAAAACAGGTGGACTGAAAACAGTGGGCTGAAACAGGTGGGCTGAAAAGGTGGGGCTGAAAACAGGTGGGGAACTGAAAAACGGTGGGGTGAAACAGGTGGGACTGACAATGGCTGAAACAGGTGGACTGAAAACTGGCTGAAAACAGGTGGGTGAACGTTCTGCCACTGCCTGAATGACGGGTCGCCACTGCTCGTATTTGAACCAGGCGACTATTTCTTAATGCACAAGCTTTTACTCATTTGCATAGTTATTGTTTTTCTAACATTCAGTCCAGCATTTTACAATTTCTTCCATTCCTGCACTGTCATTTACGCGCTGTCAAGTTTCTGTTGTTTTAGAATCTCTACAAAAATAAACTTTTCCTTGACAGAATAATTGTTCTCTGACTGTGCAGGTTTCGGCAGTTCTTACTTTGGCCATTAGAGGGCGATCAGGCAATTTCTAAGGTAAATCATATAAATTGTATTTGTCACATGCTTTATAACAACAGGTGTAGACTACTGTGAAATTCTTACTTAGAAGCCATTTCCGAATGCAGTGATTTTTTTAAACAGAATAATAACACAAGGAATAACACAACTTGGCTGTATACCGGGGTACTGGGTAATAACTCAGTCTGGAAGACTGAAACAGGTTTTCCCTCAAGAATTTCCCTGTATTTAGCGCATATCCATTCCTTCAATTCTGAGCAGTTTCTCAGTCCCTGCAATGAAAACATCCCACAGCATGATGCTGCCACCACCATGTTTCACTGTGGGGATGGGGTTCTCGGGGTGATGAAGGGTGTTGGGTTTGCGCAAGATAACTGTTTCCTTGATGGCCAAAAAGCAAATTTTTAGTTCATCTGACAGAGTACCTTCTTCCATATGTTTGGGGAGTCTCCCACATGCTTCTGGATATTTCATTTTGGTATGGGAACCCCAAATGTTGTTTGCTTATTTTTTTTTTTAGCAAGTGGCTTTTTTTCTGGAACTCCTTCGTAGCCTCTTGTGTAGTGTACGGCTTAAAGTGGTCCTATGTACAGATACTCCAATCTCCGCTGTGGAGCTTTGCAGCTCCTTCAGGGTTATCTTGGTCTCTTTGTTGCCTCTCTGATTAATGTCCTCCTGGCCTGGTCTGTGAGTTTTGGTGGGCGGCCCTCTTTTGGCAGGTTTGTTGTGATGCCATATTCTTTCAATTTTTTTATAATGGATTTAATGGTGCTCCGTGGAATGTTCAAAGTTTCTGATATTTTTTAACCCAACCCTGATCTGTACTTCTCCACAACTTTGTCCCTGACCTGTTTGTAGAGCTCCTTGGTCTTCATGGTGCCGCTTGCTTGGTGGTGCCCCTTGCTTAGTGGAGTTGTAGACTCTGGGGCCTTTCAGAACAGGTGTATATATACTGAGATCATGTGACAGATCATGTGACACTTAGATTGCACAAAGGTGGACTTTATTTAACTAATCATGTGACTTCTGAAGGTAATTGGTTGCACCAGATCTTATTTAGGGGCTTCATAGTACAGGGGGTGAATACATATGCAAACACCATTTTTCCGTTTAATTTTTTAGAATTTTTTGAAACAAGTAATTTTTTTTATTTCTCTTCACCAATTTGGACTATTTTGTGTATGTCCATTACATGAAATCCAAATAAAAATCAATTTAAATTACAGGTTGTAATGCAACAAAATAGGAAAAACGCCAAGGGGGATGAATACTTTTGCAAGGCACTGTTAATTGATTGATTGATTGGTTAATTGATCTTCCTCCATAGACGGTGTCATATGCCCAGTTTCTATACCCGACCAACGCCCTGGTCCGCCAGAAGACCCCCTCGGTGGACATTACCCTCCAGGTGCCCCTCAACCAGGTGACCCGGAACAGAAACTACACCCCAACCAGGCTAAACAGCAACGTGGGACTGGACCTGGGTAAGAACTAGCTCTAACCCCTGACCCCTAACCCAGAAACGACACCTTAACTCCAACGTAGGACTGGAATTTTTAGTATTTATTTAACCAGTTTGCAATATGTTAAGTAATATAGTGAAAATTCCTAGTCCATTAGAGGGAGCTATTACCATATAGAGGACTGACTGCACATGCTGTCCACAGGGCTATGAACTGTATGGCACCACGCTGGCACCACGCTGGCTTTACTGTGCCCTGTCATGCTGGGTTGTCAGTGGTGCCCTGATGTCCTGTGGACTAGCAGCTGAAAACACTCTGTTTACTGAAACGATGCTTCAAAGACAATAGTACTAATATACAGGGTAATATACAACGCCTTCGAAAAGTATTCAGACGCCTTGACTATTTCCACATTTTGTTACGTTACAGCCTTATTCTTTAAAAAAAATGGCCCTCGTCAATCTCCACACAATACCCCATAATGACATCACAATACTCCATAATGACATCACAATACCCCATAATGACATCACAAAAACAGGCTTTTAGTAATGTTTGCTAATTCATCAAATAAATTAAAAAAACTGAAATATCACATTTACATAAGTATTCAGACCCTGTCCTCAGTACTTTGTTGAAGCACCTTTGGCAGCGATTACAGCCTCGTGTCTTCTTGGGTATGACGCTACAAGTTTGGCACACCTGTATTTGGGGAGTTTATCCCATTACTTTTCTGCAGATCCTCTCAAGCTCTGTCACGTTGGATGGGGAGTGTTGCTGCACAGCTATTTTCAGGTCTCTCCAGAGATGTTCTATTGGGTTCAAGTCCGGGCTCTGGCTGGGCCACTCAAGGACATTCAGAGACTTGTACTGAAGCGACTCCTGCGTTGTCTTGGCTGTGTGCTTAGGGTCGTTGTCCTGTTGGAAGGTGAACCTTTGCCCCAGTCTGAGGTCCTGAGCGCTCTGGAGCAGGTTTCATCAAGGATCTCTCTGTACTTTGCTCCGTTCATCTTCCCCTCGATCCTGACTAGTCTCGCAGTCCCTGACATTGAAAAACATCCCCACAGCATGATGCTGCCACCACCATGCTTCACATTAGGGATGGTGCCATGTTTCATCCAGACATGACGCTTGGCATTCAGGCCAAAGAGTTCAATCTTGGTTTCATCAGACCAGAGAATCTTATTTCTCATAGTCGGACTGTCATGTGCCTTTTACTGARGAGTGGCTTCCGTCTGGCCACTCTACCATAAAGGCCTGATTGGTGGAGTGCTGCAGAGATGGTTGTCCTTCTGGAACGTTCTCCCATCTCCACAGAGGCACTCTGGAGCTCTGTCAGAGTGACCATCGGGTTCTTGGTCACCTCCCTGACCAAGGCCCTTCTCCCCCGATTGCTCAGTTTGGCCAGGCGGCCAGCTCTAGGAAGAGTCTTGGATGGTTCCAAACTTCTTCCATTTTAGAGTGATGGAGGCCACTGTGTTCTTGGACCTTCAATGCTGGAGAAATGTTTTGGTACCCTTCCCCAGATCTGTGCCTCGACACAATCGTGTCTCGGAGCTCTACGGACAATTCCTTCGACCTCATGGCTTGGTTTTTGCTCTGACATGCACTGTCAACTGTGGAATCTTATATAGACAGGTGTGTGCCTTTCCAAATCATGTCCAATCAATCATTTTTGTTAAAATAATAATAATAATTGTATTAAATGATTGACTATGGCTTTTCATATCCCCCGGTATTGCGATCTGTAGCGTTAGTTCAAGGCAAATGTTGCAATTCTTCAGCCATTCCTGGACCTGTGACCAAAAACAAGCTACATATGGACAATACCAAAATAAATGRTCTAATGACTCTGCCTCCTCACAGCAGAATCTACAGAGCTGGGAAGATTGTATCCCCGATATATATAACATTCTATTGGTTGCAAGAATTTTGTATAATAATTTAAATTGAAAAAAATGAAGTTTTGAATCCGGCATTTTTTTGCGTATCAATTCATAAACCATGTGCCATGGAATGGGTAYATCGAAAATCTCTTCCCAAATATTTAGCAATCTATACGGCACAGCTGTTCATTTTTTGGGGTCCTTAAATGACAATGGTATATACTTTATTTATCAACATTTTCTTTAACCATTTTTAGTCTAATTCAGGGCTGACAGACATGTTCCTTCTACTTGCCTCTTCCATATTTGTGGTAATGCTACAATTAGTTGGTTGTAATTTTGGGTAGAGTAGACATTTCCATATATTTTTGTTAGCTACATTTGTGACATAACTCCACCAGTCCTATTTATGATATCATTTACAAAGATTATACCTTTAAAAAAAATATGTTTTATTGAAAAGTATGAAGAGTATTAGTATTTTTGAGTTTAACCACTGTTTATTCATTTATATGTATTTACGTGTGTGTTTCTGTCCTCTCCAGGTGTGGATGACACTGGAGACTATGACCCCAACCTTCTGAGTGACCCCCAGTGGCCCTGTGGGAAACACAAGAGAGTCCTGATCTTCGCTTCATACATGGTGAGAGAGAGACACACACACACACACCTTATTTTCACCTCATACATGGTGAGAGAGAGAGATGGGGGTGAATGAAGAGAGAGAGAGAGAGATTGGGGGTGAAATGAAGAGAGAGAGATGGGGGGGTGGAAGTGAGAGAGAGAGATGGGGGTATTAAGAGAGAGAGAGAAATGGGGGGTGATTGAAGAGAGAGAGAGAGATGGGGGGTGATTGAAGAGAGAAGGAGAGAGGGGGTGAATGAAGAGAGAGAGATGGGGGTCTGAATGAAGAGAGAGAGATGGGGCTGAATGAAGGAGAGAGATGGGAAGTGAATGAAGAGAGAGAGATGGGGGTGAATGAAGAGAGAGAGATGGGAGGTGAATGAAAGAGAGAGAGATGGGAGGTGAATGAAGAGAGAGAGGATGGGTGAATTGAAGAGCAAGAGATGGGGGTGAATGAAGAGAGAGAGAGAAAGATGGGGGTGAATGAAAGAGAAGAAGATGGGGGCTGAAATGAGAGAGAGAGCATGAAGGAAGCTGAAGAGAGAGAGATGGGAAGTGAATGAAGAGAGAGAGATGGGAGGTTGAAATGAAGAGAGAGAGATGGGAGGTGAATGAAAGAGAGGAGGATGAAGAGAGATGAAGAGCAAGAGATGGGGGGGTGAAATGACAGAGAGAGAGAGAGAGATGGGGGTGAATGAAGAGAGAGAGATGGGGCTGAATGAAAGAGAGAGAGATGGGAGGTGAATGAAAGAGAAAGATGGGAGGTGAATGAAGAAGAGAGACGAAGAGAGAGAGATGGGGGTGAAATGAAGAGAGAGAGAGAGATGGGGGTGAATGAAGAGAGAGATGGGGGTGAATGAAGAGAGAGAGATGGGAGCTGAAATGAGAGAGAGAGATGGGAGGTGAATGAAGAGAGAAGATGGGGGTGAATGAGAGCAGAGATGGGGGTGAATTAGAGAGAGAGATGGGGGGTGAATGAAGAGAGAGAGAGAGATGGGGGTGAATGAAGAGAAGAGATGGGGGTGAATGAGAGAGAGAGAGATGGGAGGGTGAATGAAGAGAGAAGAGATGGGGGTAATGAAGAGAGAGAGATTGGGTGAATGAGAGAGAGAGATGGAGTGAAATGAAGAGAGAGAGATGGGGGGGTGAATGAAAGAAAGAGAGTGGGGAAGTAATGAAGAGAGAGAGATGGGGGGGTGAATGAAGAGACGAGAGATGGGAGTGAATGAAGAGAGAGAGAGATGGGAGGTGAATGAAGAGAGAGAGATGGGGGTGAATGAAAGAGCAGAGAGATGGGGGGTGAATGAAGAGAAGGAGAATGGGAGGTGAATGAAAGAGAGAGATGGGGGGTGAATGAAGAGAGAGAGAATGGGGGTGAATGAAGAGACGAGAGATGGGGGTGAATGAAGAGAGAGAGATGGGGGGGTGAATGAAGAGAGAGAGATGGGGGGGTGAATGAAGAGAGAGAGAGAATGGGGGGTGAATGAAGAGAGAGAGAGATGGGGGGTGAATGAAGAGAAGAGATGGGGGTGAATGAAAGAGAGAGAGATGGGGGTGAATGAAGAGAGAGAGATGGAGGTGAATGAAGAGAGAGAGATGGGAGGTGAATGAAGACGAGAGAGATGGGGGAATGAAGAGAGAGAGATGGGGGTGAATGAAGAGAGAGAGATGGGGAGGTGAATGAAGAGAGAGAGATGGGGGGTGAATGAGAGAGAGAGAATGGGGGGTGAATGAAGAGAGAGATGGGGGGTGAATGAAGAGAGAGAGATGGGGGGTGAATGAAGAGAGAGAGATGGGGGGTGAATGAAGAGAGAGAGATGGGGGGGTGAATGAAAGAGAGAGAGATGGGGGGTGAATAAAGAGAGAGAGAGATGGGTGGTGAATGAAAGAGAGAGAGATGGGGTGAAGAGAGAGAGAGATGGGGGAATGAAGAGAGAGAGATGGGGGTGAATGAAGAGAGAGAGATGGGGCGTGAATGAAGAGAGAGAGTGGGTGAATGAAGAGAGAGAGATGGGGGTGAATGAAGAGAGAGATTGAGAGATGGGGGTGGATGAAGAGAGAGAGGGGTGGATGAAGAGAGGGAATTGAGAGAGAGATGGGGGTGGATGAAGAGCGAAGATGGAGGAGAGATGGGAGGAGGAGAGACACGAGAGAATGAGAGATGGAGGGAGGAGAGAGAATGAGTGATGGAGGGAGGAGAGAGAATGAGAGATGGGGAGAGAGAATAAGAGAATGAGAGATGGGGAGAGAGAATGAGAGATGGATAGAGGAGGTATTTTGCTGCATTGTTAGTCTCCACTCGTTTCCTATTTTAATGTTAGATTAGTGTGTGTTGTAGTGAGTTGTTAGATATTACTGCACTGTTGGAGCTAGGAACACAAGCATTTCACTACACCCACAATAACATCTGATAAATGTGTGTATGTGATATCAGAGAGGCTCAATGCACAGAGCCATAACCTATCAGAGAGGCTCAATGCACAGAGCCATAACCTATCAGAGAGGCTCAATGCACAGAGCCATAACCTATCAGAGAGACTCAATGCACAGAGCCATAACCTATCAGAGAGACTCAATGCACAGAGCCATAACCTATCAGAGAGGCTCAATGCAGAGCCATAACCTATCAGAGAGGCTCAATGCACAGAGCCATATCCTATCAGAGAGGCCAATTATAAACTGGGTGGTTCCAGCCCTGAATGCTGATTGGCTGACAGCCGTGGTATATCAGACCGTATACAACAGGTATGACAAAAACATGTATTTTTACTGCTCTAAGTATGTTGGTAACCAGTTTATAACAGCAGTCACCTCAGGGGTTTGTGGTATCTGGTCAATATACAGTGGGCTCCAAAATTACTGGCACCCCTGACTGGCAATGCACAAACAATATTTTAAACAATATAAACTATATTATTATAGAGAGAAACTCAAAGTACCAACATGTGAGAAATACTGTACTTTATTCATGTTTCAATGGAACACAACAAAATCATACAATTATTTAATACAAAATACATTTCACCAAAATCAAGGTTTCATAATTATTGGCACTCCTCATTTAGTACTTAGTGCCACCACCTCTGGCAAGTACTTTACCAGGTAAGTTGACTGAGAACACGTTCTCATTTACAGCAACGACCTGGGGAATAGTTACAGAGGAGAGGATGAATGAGACAATTGTAAACTGGGGATTATTAGGTGACCGTGATGGTTGAGGGCCAGATTGGGAATTTAGCCAGGACACCGGGGTTAACACCCCTACTCTTACGACAAGTGCCATGGGATCTTTAATGACC
>NW_019944197.1:61446-68080 GCF_002910315.2 Salvelinus sp. IW2-2015 | reverse complement strand
ACCTCAGAGAGTCAGGGCACACCCGTTAACCCCCCCCCCCCACACACACACACAAAAGTTGACACCACCAAATGGTTCCGGGGCTTTGGGGTTGTTTGGGCTGGGAATCAGTCACCTGCAGTGTTCTGGCCCCAGACTGCCACCCATAATATATACAGTTCTGGTTGGCGAGGAACCGTCCATCAGGAAACTTATCGTCATGACACCAAACTGCGATAACGTTGGCGCGAATCTTTCACCACTCGAGATTCATATCCCTAAATGGGATGAGTAAACTGAAATATTCAGACAATACCGTGTAATCGACACACACCACACACACACACAGACACAACTACACACACACACACACAACACATCACACACACACACACACACACACACACGACACACACACACACACACACACACACACACACACACAACACACAACACACACACACACACACACACAACACACACACACAACTTTCTTACATCGAATCAATTCTCCAACAATCACACAAACTAGCATTGTATTCTATAAGGAGCACAGCTACAGGGTCTGTCGAAGACTCGCGTGAACTACGAATGTGTGTACATTCCTTCCAAAGGGCGGGTAATGTGAATGTCTTGTAACGTGGGCTAGATTAGATTTTGTACCGCCACCCCCTCACCTTCGATCCATTCTCTCTCTCTCTCTCATCCGCTTGTCTTTCCTTAACACCCCAAGGCTGGAAACACATAACCGGCCTTCTGATGGCATTATCCCTATTTCCCTGTTTAGTCTGGAGACGAGAATAGTGCAAAAAAGAAGATAAAAAAGGAACGTCCTTTCGGAGTCTTCCTGAAAAATATGAACAGCAACGCTATGTGTAAATAAACAGAACACATGAAGGGTGTTGCTCACCGTGGTCCAGATGTGTCCATGTAACCATCCAGAGATCAGAATATATCTCAGACACTGTGTTGTTGTGTTTTATTGACTCTCACCTGGTCAGATTGTGTCTATGTAACCAATCCAGAGATCAGAAATATAATCTCAACACTGTGTGCTTGTGTTTATATTGAACCTTAACCAGAGGTGACGCGTTCAGCCGGCCTCCAAAAAAAGCGGGTAACGCTAACAGATAGCCATTGGAGGGTTCTGGATTCTACAGAATCTGTAGACTAGGAACACACCTGAAACAGAGGTGATCATAGTTACCTGGGAGGTGAGACAGAGGGTTCTGCTAGATATTCACTTACCGAAGACTGAAATCTCATTTGGAAGGTTGTGTAAATAGATATAAAGGCACAGGCGGGGGAAAGAGTGAACCATGCGCTGTGATACAGTGGATAAACATTTGGAATACAAGTCAAGTATATGTGTATGATACATCTTTCCTGGTGTGTGTGTGTGCGTTGAGACGGTGTGTGTGTGTGTGTGTAGTTATGTATGTGTCCAGACTTGATCGGCAAAAGCCGGAGCGAAACCCAATGATTCCTACACCCATTTAGTTTTTAAAAAAAAAAAAACATTTGTCTCTAGACGAAATTAAGAGAATCAATCCAGTTGTACCGTTGGAGGACTACGGCAGTCTAGGAATGAAGTCAAGAAAACAGTGGAACGAGGAACCTGAGCAAAATGTCGAAACCTGCCATATGTAAGAGCCTTAATGTAGAAACTATTAGGTTCTAATAGGACCGTTAGGTCCCAAATAGGAATGCCATTAGGAACAAAGCATTATCTAGAGCTCGAAACCAGTGCAGTAATGGTGAAACTGAGAGAACAATGGAAAACATGAGTACCAGCGAATCAGAAAGTGAAAGATCTTACACTTACATTATATGTTCAGCAATAAACAGAATGGGAGCAACGATTAATAAAATAAACTCCCACCTACCACAAGTAAGGGAAACACTGCCTTGCGACGCCTAGAATTCATTAGCAATTCAGTCTCAACAACACTGAAATGCTATAAGGGCAATTTCAGACTGTAAGTAACCACCTACCACCAGGATTAGGAATTAGCTGTAGACTAGAGATATGAAGTTCTCTATCAGAGCTGGACAGGTACAAGCAGGGACCAACCCCACACCCCCCCGGAACACCACCCTAGGAGCATCCAATATTGCTCTCTGGGAGAATCCTGTTCCATGGTCAAATTGTTCC
This sequence comes from Salvelinus sp. IW2-2015, assembly GCF_002910315.2. Classification (NCBI taxonomy): domain Eukaryota; kingdom Metazoa; phylum Chordata; class Actinopteri; order Salmoniformes; family Salmonidae; genus Salvelinus; species Salvelinus sp. IW2-2015. The sequence continues at coordinate 65,946 of NW_019944197.1, read as the reverse complement.
AGAAGTGTGACGGTCTGTAGGAGTTATCCTGCATGTTGGCGGGAGACATTTTACCCGAGGGGTGAAAACTGCATACAGCTCCTAGCAAAGAAGATTTATCTAACCTCCAAGACAATCAAGAGTCAAACTTGGACACAAACGATCACAAAAAAAAAACTCTGACAAAACAAGCTTTACTATTTTGTCTTTGATTTTTTTAAGAACACGTCCTTAAATGTCGCCTTTGACATAAAGATACGCTGGATGACAGCGGCTATCATTGAGGGACATATTTATGATAGAGTAGTGCAGATAGAACCCACAGAGGCATTCACATTATCCGTAATACGTCTGGAACATGAATTACCATTAGCAGGGAAAACGATTGGCAGGAGCTGGGAAAAAACCATCTGTAGAGTGATACTGGTTATATGGCTTGCCAAGCCACAGAATACAATGTGCCCCAGACCAAAAACAGAATGCGCTAACACTCTTAAAATCCTCCAAGGTTCCGCAACACATTAGCCAAGTCAACTAGCACTTCACATGAAGGTCCATGCCAAACTTGCAGGTGCCAGAGCAGGCTTTATGCTCTAAAGCAGGTTAAAGACTTCGTGTTTAACTTTATTGCTAGAGCAAATTATGTGTGAGGAATGCATAAGCTAATGTAAAAATATGCCTAATAATCTGAGCAGATGGTGTTTATTTATGCTAAATTTCAAACATTGATTGGGATGCATAGTCTCTGAATAATTCTATATCAGTGGTTTGGAAAAATTACTCCCATTATTCCTTTTGTTATACTTGATTAAAAGTAAAGCAGAGACTAACTTATAGAAAATGACCTCAAAGTAACAAAGTTGACAAAAGTCCGCCAAGTAAAAATACTGACTTGAGTAAAAGTCTAAAAGTATTTGGTTTTAAAATTACTTAAGTATCAAAGTAAATGGAATTGCTAAAATGTACTTAATAAGGAATCAAAAGTAAAGTATAAAAACCATTTCAAATTCCTTATATTAAGCAAACCAGACGGGACGTAATTTATTTTCTAATTGATGGAATAGCCAGGGGCACACAAAACACTCAGACATCATTTACAAAACTAAGCATTTGTGTCTGTGAGTTTGCCATTTTAGAGGCAGTAAGGATTGACCCAGGGATGTTTGGTCTTGATAAGTGTGTGATATTGCGACCATTTTCCGGGCAAAATGTAACAGGTATTTTTTGCGGTGTCAGGTGATAAATGTGCAGAGTAAAAAGCATATTATTTTCTTTTAGAACGTATTAATGAGTAAAAGTAAAAGTTAGCAAAAAATATAAATAGTAAAGAGTAAATAATACAAGATTACACCAATCCAAAAACGAAACTAATACCAGTTGTACTTTAACAGTCATTTTTAACTTAAGTACTTTTTACACCACTGTTGGTCTATATGCATTACTTTCATACTAATATGTAAATATACATTTAAGGGAAATACATTTCATCATGGTTAAGACATTAATATTGAAGTTTAGGATTTAAAAGATAAGGATTTAAAAGATAGATAAGAGTGGACAAAGCGTGCACTGCATAAAAACACATGCCAAGGGTCATACATGGCTTGGTTCCAATTGTTATTTACTTTAAAAGCATGCTTGCTAAGACCATAATTTATTGGAGTGCTTTTGACTAATATATATGTAAAACATGCAATGATTACATACATTTGAGTGGTTTGAGACAGATATTACTGTTGTGATTTATGACACTAACATTCAACCTATACCATAATGAATGCACGGACTTTTTTCTTCTATCTTGCTTCTCTTCTCTTCCCGGACATTCCAGTATACACTGACATTGACTGATAATAGGAAGATAAGAAAAGACTTCACTTATGATGATAAGTCAAATTCAATAAAGACTCCCTCAGTTCGCTGATTTACATGCACGAGATTTCTTAAGAGGACAGAATATACATTTCTCTTATTATTGGTAAGATAACAGACCGTTTTTGGAAGAAAAAAATACATATATTGAACAAGGCAATGTTATTTAAAAAACAAATTATTATTACAAATGACGGCCTTTATTTTTTCTTATGTGAGGGAAACACAGTGGCGGGTAACTGCCTTGTTCGGTGTGACATTAATTACAGATTTTTCCCTTTCAGTTTCGGTTTGGATCGATTGTCTAGCAAACTCTTTCTGGTTACTGGCCCAATTGATCTAAACCTGCTCGTTGCCTACAGTGGTTGCTATAATTGTGTCGCTTTGAACTAGTTTTTTTGACACATTTCTTTGGTTCTACATTAAACGATATGTTCACTACTAAGTTCAAAATTTGTGCATGTTGAATGAAAGAAACATATACCATTCAATATAGTGAATTGGGCACGTATTAGAACTTTGCTAATTTATTGATACAGGTTTAGAAGTATTATCGATATCAATAATTAGCTAATCGAAGTCGTTTTCTTGCTGAGTTTCGTTGTTGCTAATAGTATAAAGCATGTATAGGCCGTTATAAACATTGTCGCATTGAATTTGTTAAAATGTAGTTTGTGAACTCTCACAGATATGGTTGAGGGCCAGATTGGGAATTTAGCCAGGACACCGGGGTTAACACCCCTACTCTTACGACAAGTGCCATGGGATCTTTAATGACCTCAGAGAGTCAGGACACCCGTTTAACATCCCATCCGAAAGACAGCACCCTACACAGAGCAGTGTCCCCAATCACTGCCCTGGGGCATTGGGATCTTTGTTTAGACCAGAGGAAAGAGTGCCTCCTACTGGCCCTCCAACACCACTTCCAGCAGCATCTGGTCTCCCATCCAGGGACTGACCAGGACCAACCCTGCTTAGCTTCAGAAGCAAGCCAGCAGTGGTATGCAGGGTGGTATGCTGCTGGCATTGCTTATCAACTGCCCTCTTCAACTCTTCAACTCAGCCCACGGGTTTTCGATTGGATTGAGGTCCGGTGACTGAGATGGCCTTGGCAGAACATTGATTTTGTTGTCACAGAACCATTTCTGTGTGGATCTTGACGTGTGTTTTGGGTCATTGTCCTGTTGGAAAGTCCACATACGGCCAAGTCCCAGCCTTCTGGCAGAGGCAACCAGATTGTCAGCCAAAATTGCCTGATACTTGGTGGAATTCATTATGCCATCAATCTTAACCAGTGCCCCTGGACCTCTGGAAATAAAACAGACCCAAAACATCACTGACCCACCACCATATTTCACCGTGAGTATGAGGTGCCTCTCCTTGTATGCATCTCTGTTTCGACGCCAAACACGCCGATGCTGTATCTGACCAAAACGTTACATTTTGGTCTCATCTGACCAGAACACCTTCTTCCAATCATAATTGAAATGACGTTTGGTAAACTCCAAGCGCTTGCGTCTGTGTCTTGGGGTCAGAAAGGTCTTTCTTCTGGCAACCCTTCCAACGAGCCTGTGGTTGTGGAGGTGGCGTCTGATGGTGCTTTTTGAACCCTGGTGACCCCAAGACGACACCAAGGCCTGCAATTCTTTCACAGTGATTCTTGGGGATTTTGTTGCTTCTCTCACGATCCTCCTCCCTATCCTGGGGGACAAAATGGATTTGCATCCTCTATCCATGAGGTTTTCAACTGTTCCATGTCTTTAGAATGTTTTAATAATTGCCCTGACAGTACTCAGTGGTATATTCAATCGTTTGTGGATCTTCTTGAAGCCATTACCAGATTTATGAAGGTCTACGACCACCTGTCTCTTCTGAACTGCCAGTTCTTTTGTTTTCTTCATGGTGTTGGATGACAAAGGGATATTGCATGTGTGTTACCTAATTTTTATACCCTAGTGAAACAGGAAGTGATGTAATGGCTCAATATAGTTTCTTAACACTTAGATAAACTTAAATAAGTGGAATATAATTCCTGGTTTACTTTTGGTAGATGTTATTTACAATAATATTTAAGGGTGCCATTAATTGTGAAACCTTGATTTGGAGGACATTGATTTTTATTTAAATCAATAAATGATTGTGGTGGGTTCCATTGAAACATTAATATCGTACAGTATTTTTCACATGTTGGTATTCTGAGTTTATCTCTATAATGATATGGTTTATATTGTTTAAAGTATTGTTTGTGCATTGCCAGTCAGGGGTGCCAGTAATGTTGGAGCCCTCAGTACCAGGGCTGTATTCAGGCTGTGATACCAGACTCTATGGAATGGTACACTGTGTATACTGGAAATATATATTTATTAACATGTACAGGTTTATTTTACTAGTATACACAGTGTACAGTACAGGAGTCCATTCATGTAAAGATATCATTATTAGATATCATTAATGGACCTCCTTGTCATTGTGCCAACCAAAAACACTATACAGAAGTTAAATATTGTCTCTCTCTCCCTCTGTCGCTCCCTCCCTCTTTCCCTCTCTCCCTCTCTCTTTCTCTCTCTCCCTTTCCCTCTGTCCCTCCCTCCCTCTTTCCCTCTCTCCCTTTCTCCCTGTCCACCTCTCCCTTTCTCCCTCCCTCCCTAT
>NW_019944197.1:58730-61153 GCF_002910315.2 Salvelinus sp. IW2-2015 | reverse complement strand
CCCTCTTTCCTCCAGTCTAAAGAGAGAGATGCTACGGTGGTTGACGACTGCGGCCTGCAGGCGGTCACCGTGGCGATGGCGTTTGTTTACTTTGAGAAGCTGGTCCTCCAGGGGCGACTCAACAAACACAACAGGAAGTTGGTCTCTGGAGCCTGCGTGCTGCTCGCCGCTAAGATTAGCAGCGACCTCAAGAAGCAGGACGTCACTCAGCTCATAGATGTATTGTCCTTTTTGAATGACATAAACCTCAAAATGTTTTGTCAACCATCTATGTATGCTACATGAAGCCTTTATCTATGCTATATGAAGGCTTTATGTATGCCAAATGAAGGCTTTATGTATGCTATATGAAGGCTTTATCTATGCTATATGAAGGCTTTATGTATGCCAAATGAAGGCTTTATGTATGCTATATGAAGGCTTTATGTATGCTATATGAAGGCTTTATGTATGCTATATGAAGGCTTTATGTATGCTATATGAAGGCTTTATGTATGCCAAATGAAGGCTTTATGTATGCTATATGAAGGCTTTATGTATGCTATATGAAAGCTTTATGTATGCTATATGAAGGCTTTATGTATGCTATATGAAGGCTTTATGTATGCATCTTTCACATTCTGCACGTGTATGTGTATCTTTATGGAGTCATGCTCTTTGAAAACACAAAGGTCTGGGCTGGTTTCCTGGATCTATTTTAAGCCTATACCTGGTCTCAAAAACTGAGAGCAGGAAGAGGGAGCAGAGCACAGGAGACATTCCAGTGTGTCTTGGCGTCATATTCTTGTTTTAAAACAGATCAGCCGTTATTGGAGACACGATGACATTAGATGTTGAACTGGGACACCTTTCAGTCCTCACATACACTACATGACCAAAAGTATGTGGACACCTGCTCGTCAAACATCTCATTCCAAAATCATGGGCATTTAATATGGAGTTGGTCCCTGCTTTGCTGCTATAACAGCCTCCACTCTTCTGGGAAGGCTTTCCACTAGATGTTGGAACATTGCTGCAGGGACTTGCTTCCATTCAGCCACAAGAGCATTAGTGAGGTCGGGCACTGATGTTGGGCGATTAGGCCTGGCTCGCAGTCGGTGTTCCAATTCATCCCAAAGGTGGTTGAGGTCAGAGCCCTGTGCAGGCCAGTCTAGTTMTTCCACAATGATCTCGACAAAACATTTCTGTATAGACCTCGCTTTGTGCACGGGGGCATTGTCATGCTGAAACAGGAAAGGGCCTTCCCCAAACTGTTGCCACAAAGTGGAAGCACAGAATTGTCTAGAATGTCATTGTTAAGATTTCCCATCACTGGAACTAAGAGGCCGAGCCCGRACCATAAAAAAACAGTCACAGACCATTATTTCTCCTCCACCAAACTTTACAGTTGACACTGCGTTCTGGCAGGTAGCGTTCTCCTGGCATCCGCCAAACCCAGATTCGTCGGTGGGACTTTCAGATGGTGAAGCGAGCTTTACACCACTCCAGCCGACGCTTGGCATTGCGCATGGTGATCTTAGGCTTGTGTGCGGCTGCTCAGCCATGGAAACCCATTTCATAAAGCTCCCGACAAACAGTTATTGTGCTGACGTTGCTTCCAGGGGCATTTTGGGACTCAGTAGTGAGTGTTACAACCGAGGAAAGACGATTTTTACTCGCTACGCGCTTCAGAACTCGGCGGTCCCGTTCTGTTAGCTTGTGTGGCCTACCACTTTGCGACTGAGCCGTTGTTGCTCCTAGACGTTTCCACTTCACAATAACAGCACTTACAGTTGACCGGGACAACTGTAAGTAGAAAGGTGGCGTCCTATGACGGTGCCACGTTGAAAGTCACTGAGCTCTTCAGTACAGGCCATTCTACTGCCAATGTTTGTCTACGGAGATTGCATGGCTGTGTGCTCGATTTTATACACCTGTCAGCAACAGGTGTGGCTGAATTAGCCGAATCCACTAATTTGAAGGGGTGTCCACATACTTTAGTATATATAGTGTATATTAATTATATTTACTCATATTAGGTTGCTAAAGGTCAGGTCTTAGTGTACAGGAAACCCTGTGAAGGATCTGTACGGGCAACAGTAGAGCAACACAACTTTCCTAACCGGTCTCTTCCTCCTCTTCCTCCTCTTCCTCTGCAGAAACTAGAGGAGCGTTTCCGTATCAGTCGGCGGGAGTTGATCCCGTTTGAGTTCACTATCCTTGTTGCCCTGGAGATGGCTCTGTACCTGCCTGAGAGAGCCATCATGCCACACTACCGACGACTGGTGCAGCAGAACTAGGACCAGACCCCTGCCACGCCCACTGCTGCACCCACGTGGACAGGAGCCACGCCTACTAGGGTTGGAGACTGGACATGGGGGTGGGGTGAGGGGAGTAGCTACACCTGCTAGGGTCTGGAGACTGGACATGGGGGTGGGGTGAGG
>NW_019944197.1:48065-53658 GCF_002910315.2 Salvelinus sp. IW2-2015 | reverse complement strand
GAGGAGCTTACACCTGCTCGGTCTGGAGATCTGGAACATGGGGGTGGGGTGAGGGGAGGAGCTACACCTGCTCGGGTCTGGAGACTGGACATGGGGGTGGGTGAGGGGAGGAGCTACACTGCTAGGGTCTGGAGACTGGACATGGGGGTGGGTGAGGGAGGAGGCCACGCCTACTAGGGTCTGGAGACTGGACATGGGGGTGGGGTGAGGGGAGGAGCTACACCTGCTCGGGTCTGGAGACTGGACATGGGGGTGGGGTGAGGGGGAGCCACGCCTACTAGGGTTCTGGGAGACTGGACATGGGGGTGGGTGAGGGGAGGAGCTACATCCTGCTCGGGGTCTGGAGACTGGAGCCATGGGGGTGGAGTGGGGGGAGGCCATGCCTACAAGGGTTCTGGAGATGACGTGGGGTGAGGGGAGGAGCTACACCTGCTAGGGTCTGGAGACTGGACAATGGGGGTGAGAGGGAGGAGCCACGCCTACTAGGGTCTGGAGACTGGACATGGGGGTGGAGTGAGGGGAGGAGCTACACTGCTCGGGTCTGGAGACTGGACATGGGGTGTGTGAGTGAGGGGAGGAGCTTTATGCCTTACTAGGGTCTGGAGACTGGACATGGGGTGTAGGGAGGAGCGCACGCTTACTAGGGTCTGGAGACTGGTGAGGGAAATACTCTGCCCCACACCTGGAAACCATGCGTTTGATACCAATTCCAACCAGCCATTACCACGAGACGCCATCCTCCGCAATTAAGGTGCGACCCAACCTCACTGTGCTAAGCACCATAAACTCAGAGGCTTGATACTCACACCTCAGTAACGATACTGGTATTTTACTCTCACCTTGAAGAAGTATAAATTCCGACACGATCAGTCTTCCTACATTTGCTGGTATTATTATCAAAATCATCAGTATATAAATTACTACACCGTTCTAAACTGAACGTGGCATGCTTCCACGTGCCACAGGGGGTGCTAAAGTTCAGCGTTAGGCATTGTTTTATCAAACGTGAGGTGTCAACACTTTGCAGAATACCAGTTCTGCTTCATACACACTATATGGGCTGACCTGAACCGTCATGGGTCAGGTTTTCTTTCTCGGTGTTCACATTGTCCGTTGCCAGCAGGGTTTCCAGCAGCTATGGTGGACGTGTAACGCAGGCCCGTTTGGCTGGTCTTCTAGTGGGAATACAGACATAAGAGTAACGAAAGGAACCAGGGAAGAACCTTCTCGCAGACCTTCAGCACTGGTAAAGGGAAACCAAATACAAGAAACATCAGATTTAACGCAAAAAGCGGTTTCATTTATTTATCCTACTTTCTTTTTTTTTTAATGTTTATATTTATTGATATTTTGATCTATTTCTTTGAAAAATAAGGGATGTGTTATATATAATAACCAAACCAGTTCACTTATTTTGCACCTCTTTGTAGTGGTAACTCACTAAGAGTCTTCTTGCTAAGCATTAAAATCATTCGTGAGGGGAGGAGCTACACCTGCTCGGGTCTGGAGACTGGACATGGGGGTGGAGTGAGGGGAGGAGCTATGCCTACTAGGGTCTGGAGACTGGACATGGGGGTGAGGGGAGGAGCCACGCCTACTAGGGTCTGGAGACTGGTGAGGGAATACTCTGCCCCCACACCTGGAAACCATGCGTTTGATACCATTCCACTCCAGCCATTACCACGAGCCCATCCTCCCCAATTAAGGTGCCACCAACCTCCTGTGCTAAGCACCATAAACTCAGAGGCTTACTCACCTCAGTAACGATACTGGTATTTTACTCTCACCTTGAAGAAGTATAAATTACACCGATCAGTCTTCCTACATTTGCTGGTATTATTATCAACATACAGTATATATAATTACTACACATTCTAAACCTGAACGTGGCCATGCTTCCACGTGCCACAAGGGGGTGCTAAAGTTCAGCGGTAGCATTGTTTATCAAACGTGAGGTGTCAACACTTTGCAAGAATACCAGTTCTGCTTCATACACACTATAGGGCTGACCTGAACCGTTCTGGGTCAGGTTTTCTTCTCGTTTCACATTGTCCGTTCCAGCAGGGTTCCAGCAGCTATGGTGGACGTGTAACCAGGCCCGTTTGGCTCGGTCTTCTAGTGGGAATCAGACATAAGAGTAACAAAGGAACCAGGGAAGAACCTTCTCCAGCACCCTTCCTGCCAGCATGGTAAAGGGAAAACAAATACAAGAAACATCAGATTTAACCAAAAAAGCAGTTTCATTTATTTATCCTACTTTCTTTTTTTTTATGTTTATTTATTATATTTGATCTATTTCTTTGAAAAATAAGGGATGTTTATATTATAACCAAACCAGTTCATTATTTTGCACCTCTTTGTAGTGTAACTCACAGAAGTCTTCTTGCAGCATTATAACCAAGCGTCCCTTAGTAAAGGTGTCATCCCTTAGTAAAAGTGTCATCCCTTAGTAAAGGTGTCATCCCTATAGAGCCCTATTCCCTAACCAAGCATCCCTTAGTAAAGGTGTCATCCCTTAGTAAAGGTGTCATCCCTATAGAGCCCTATTCTCTAACCAAGCATCCCTTAGTAAAGGTGGTGTCATCCCTTAGTAAAGGTGTCATCCTATAGGGAGCCTATTCGTCCCTTAACCGAAGCATCCCTCTAAGTAAAGGTGTCATCCCTTATAGTGTATCCTTAACTAGGTGTAGCATCCTATAGTAAGTGTCCAATAGAAAAAGGGCACACTCCGCGTACATAGGAGCCTATCCTCTAACCAAGCATCCCTTAGTAAAAGGTGTCATCCTTAGTAAAGGTGTCATCCCTTAGTAAAGGTGTCTCCCTATAGAGCCTATTCCCTATAGTACTCTTTGTGTATTAAAGTGATGGTGTGGATTATTGCTATGAAAAGAGCCTGATCTTCCTACCCTTGTTACTGAGTTACTACAGCATATATACATATATATATATAAGAGATGCAGTGTATTATTAAACTCTATGTTAGAGGTGACATTGACTACAGTATCTAAGCACATTCTATGGTGCATTGTGTTCCACTTCCTCCTCCGAAGCATGTTTAATGTTTATGTCCGTCTGAACATGTGCCACCGTATATCCCTTTGGTTGGCATCCTAAATGGCACACTAGTGCCTATCTAGTGCACTACTTCTGACCAGAAATAAAGCGCTATATTGGCTGATAGGGTGTCATTTGGGCAAACGCCTTGTTAGACTGTTCCTTTTTTTCTTTTTTATTTATGTATCTTTTTTTTTACATTCAACTGTTTTAGACTTTTACATTTTGTACAACCATTTATTTATCGTTCTTATTTTCTTCTTCAGTACACTATGAAGGCCATTGAGGTAATATGTCTGATCCTGTATTATCGTATTGCTATTTCTCAGTCTTTCATTTCAATGTGTTTTTTCATTTCATTCAGTGTCTGTTATAGTTTCCATTCAGTGTCTAAATTGAAATTTCTCTGAGAGGGAGACAACTTTGCTCAGTCACACTGTTTTAATGTTGTGTTATTATGATTATAGCACTTTCATAAACAGTTTAGATTCGGGGGGGTTTCAAGTCAGTCAGAAGTTAGGCCTTGGTTAAGATACGTTTTTTTCAAGTTTAATCTGAAGTTAGGCTTGGTTAAGATACGTTTTTCAAGTCAGTCAGAAGTTAGGCCTTGGTTAAGATACGTTTTTCAAGTCAGTCAGAAGTTAGGCCTGGTTAAGATACGTTTTTCAAGTCAGTCAGAAGTTAGGCCTTGGTTAAGATACGTTTTTCAAGTCAGTCAGAAGTTAGGCCTTGGTTAAGATACGTTTTTCAAGTAGTCAAAGTTAGGCCTTGGTTAAGGTTTTTCAAGTCAGTCAGAAGTTAGGCCTTGGTTAAGATACGTTTTTCAAGTCAGTCAGAAGTTAGGCCTTGGTTAAGATACGTTTTTCAAAAAGGGATTTTTTTTTTTTTTTTGCCACATTCTCCAAAGAGATACTGTGAACAGAATCATACATTTGCAATGTGTTGTCAGACAGTATGGTTAATTTTAACAGTAGAATAGAGTATAGATATGTCCAGGATGGTAGAGTGTGTGTGTGTGTTGTTACTGCTATGGGTTAACACTGTGAACGTCAGTGGAGTGAACGGTTGTTAGCGCCATCTAGTGGGMAACATTGCAGTAACAGTACAGAGGAGATATCCAATGAATGATGATTTGAGGAAATGGACAATGTTAATAATTTTGATCATTCTACATGTTGTGTTTTTAAATAGCTGTCTGACAGAACACAAACACAACGAATAAAGTGCCTGAGCAATATGACAAGAACTGCATTACAAATGGCATCCTATTCCGTACATATTTGACTACTTTCGACCATAGCCCAATGGGCTCTTTAGACCAATGGGCTCTGGTCTAAAGTAGTGCACTATATAGGGAATAGGGCCCTGGTCTAAAGTAGTGCACTATATAGGGAATAGGGTGCCATTTGGGATGCCTACAATAGCTCTATACAGATAAAGACTGATTTACTGTGTGTGATTTTTATTTATTTTTTATTATTTAAGCAGGGAGAACAATCACAAATTCTGTCAGAAAATACTATGTTCCTTCAATCGTAACTTTCTCTTCAAAGTGGGCTGTTTTTAAACACGGCATTGTTGTAGAAAAGCATTGTTGGTATTTTTTTATTCATTGAGACACTGACTTTGACCAAAAGTATCTCTGGCAACCGGCCACAGTGCTTCCACTTACTCCTTGTCACATTAAGGAAAAGAGGGCGTGTCACATTAAGGAAAAGAGGGCGTTTCACATTAAGGAAAGGAGGGCGTGTCACATTAAGGAAAAGAGGGCGTTTCACATTAAGGAAAAGAGGGTGTGTCACATTATGGAAAGGAGGGCGTGTCACATTATGGAAAGGAGGGCGTGTCACATTAAGGAAAGGAGGGCGTGTCACATTAAGGAAAGGAGGGCGTGTCACATTAAGGAAAGGAGGGCGTGTCTGTGACTAATGCCAGGGGACATTCTTTTGAACAAAGTGCAGGACAGTTTTTATAATAATATCCCCTAAATGTTGTTCCCTTTTGTTGTTTGTGAATTGTTTGTTAGAGAATAAAATGTAAATGTATTATTGTCAGTATGACAGAAGAATAAATCTAATATATTTTCTGACTGGACTGATGTGTTGTTTTCTGTTTAGAAGCTATTGGCTGAAATAAACTTGATAGAAGTCAGTTGAGTTATCTTGAGACTTACATACAGTGGGGCAAAAAAGTATTTAGTCAGCCACCAATTGTGCAAGTTCTCCCACTTAAAAAGATGAGAGAGGCCTGTAATTTTCATCATAGGTACACTTCAACCATGACAGACAAAATGAGGGGAAAAAATCCAGAAAATCACATTGTAGGATTTTTAATGAATTTATTTGCAAATTATGGTGGAAAATAAGTATTTGGTCAATAACAAAAGTTTATCTCAATAGTTTGTTAAATACCCTTTGTTGGCAATGACAGAGGTCAAACGTTTTTGGAAAATAAGTATTTGGTCACCTACAAACAAGCAAGATTTCTGGCTCTCACAGACCTGTAACTTCTTCTTTAAGAGGCTCCTCTGTCCTCCACT
>NW_019944197.1:38701-47100 GCF_002910315.2 Salvelinus sp. IW2-2015 | reverse complement strand
TGACCTCTGTCATTGCCAACAAAGGGTATGTAACAAAGTATTGAGATAAACTTTTGTTATTGACCAAATACTTATTTTCCACCATAATTTGCAAATAAATTCATAAAAAATACTACAATGTGATTTTCTGGATTTTCTTTTCTCATTTTGTCTGTCATAGTTGAAGTGTACCTATGATGAAAATTACAGGCCTCTCTCATCTTTTTAAGTGGGAGAACTTGCACAATTGGTGGCTGACTAAATACTTTTTTGCTCCACTGTAGAAGTCAGTTGAGTGAGTTGTGCAGCAACCTAGAAGAGACAAAACCATGGATTAATTTTTCAGCATAATTTTGGAACATAAGGTTTCTGATTTTTGCAATGTTACGTAGATGGAAAAAAGCTGTCCTTGAAACAATCTTGATATGTTCGTCAAAAGAGAGATCAGGGTCCAGAGTAACGCCGAGGTCCTTCACAGTTTTATTTGAGACGACTGTACAACCATCAAGATTAATTGTCAGATTCAACAGAAGATATYCTTGTTTCTTGGGACCTAAAACTAGCATCTCTGTTTTGTCTGAGTTGCACAGCAACTCACTGCCTTCCTGACAACAATGTACACAAAACGCTTCGGTCTGGTTTTAGACCCCATTATAGCACTGAGACTGCGTCAGACCAAGGCTCTGCATCTGTCCTCGTGCTCCTAGACCTTAGTGCTGCTTTTGATACCATCACCACATTCTTTTGGAGAGATTGGAAACCCAAATTCGTCTACACGGACAAGTTCTGGCCTGGTTTAGATCTTATCTGTTGGAAAGATATCAGTTTGTCTCTGTGGATGGTTTGTCCTCTGAAGCCTGTGTTTCAGACATAAGGAAGTGGATAGTGGCAAATGTTCTACTTTTAAACTCGGACAAAACAGATATGCTTGCTGACCAGCCTTTCAAAGCACTTCATGGCTACCGACGTGAGTGCTATGCGGGCGGTAATCATTTAGGCAGGTTACCTTCGCTTCCTTTGGGCACAGGAACTATGGTGGTCTGCATGGAACATGTAGGTATTACAGACTCAGTCTGGGAGAGGTTGAAAATGTCAGTGAAGACACTTGACAGTTGGTCTGCGCATGCTTTGCTTTGAGTGCACATCATGGTAATCTGTCTGGCCCACCTGCTTTGTGAACGTTGAACTGTTTGAAGGTTTTGTTCACATCAGCTACCGAGACCGTTATCACACAGTCATCCAGAACAGCTGGTGCTCTCGTGCATGGTTTAGTGTTGCTTGCCTCGAAGCGAGCATAAAAGGCATTTCGCTCGTCTGGTACGCTCGCGTCACTGGGCAGCTCGCATCTGGGTTTCCCWTTGTTGTCCGTAATAGTTTTCAAGCCCTGCCACATCCAATGAGCGTCAGAGCCGGTGTAGTAGGATTCAATCTTAATCCTGTATAGACGCTTTGCTTGTTTGATGGTTCGTCTGAGGGCATAGCGGGATTTCTTATAAGCGTCCGGATTAGTCTCCTGCTCCTTGAAAGCGGCAGCTCTAGCCTTTAGCTCGATGCAGGTGTTGCCTGTAATCCATGGCTTCTCGTTGGGATATGTACGTACGGTCACTGTGGGGACGACGTCATCGATGCACTTATTGATGAAGCCGATGACTGAGGTGCTGTACTCCTCAATGCCATTGGATGAATCCCGGAACATATTCCAGTCTGTACTAGCAAAACAGTCCTTTAGTGTAGCATCCGCGTTATCTGACCACTTCCGTATTGAGCGAGTCACTGGTACTTCCTGTTTTAGTTTTTGCTTGTAAGCAGGAATCAGGAGGATAGAATTATGGTCAAGTTTGCCATGGGAAAGGAAAAGGCTATGATGGTGCCACATTGAAAGTCACTGAGCTCTTCAGTAAGGCCATTCTACTGCCAATGTTTGTCTATGGAGATTGCATGGTTGTCTGCTCAATTTTATACTCCTGTCAGCAACGGGAAACGGGGGGAATACCTCGTCAATTGTACAACTGAATGCATCTTCCTCTGAATCAGAGAGGTGCAGGGACGGGCGGGGCTTGCCATAATCGAGATCCATGTCTTCGGGGCACGGGGAACAGCGGGTTAAACTGCCTTGTTCAGGGGCAGAACGACATATTGTTACCTTGTAAGCTCAGGGATTCGATCCAGCAAGCTGTCAGTTACTGGCCCGACGCTGTAACCACTAGGCTACCTGCGGTAGGGGAGTATACATACTGCTGTATATATAGTGTAAGTAGCGTTTCAATCCAGCCATTTCATCCCCCTCTCTCCTTTCTATCCTTTTTCTCTCTCTATTCTGTCAACACCATTGATTTTTCTACATTTTTTCGTTGACTGAGTCCATCCTCCCTTTTTTGATTTTCTGCCAGTCAMTGGCGACCCGTCATTCAGGGCAGGTGGGGCAGAGTTCATCTGTACAGTGTCTGTGTTCTTGMACCGGGGCCTCCCACTCCTCTTTCTATTCTGGTTAGAGCCAGTTTGCGCTGTTCTGTGAAGGGAGTAGTACACTGTGTTGTACGAGATTTTCAGATTCTTAGCAATTTCTCACATGGAATAGCCTTCATTTCTCAGAACAAGAATAGACTGACGAGTTTCAGAAGTAAGTACATTGTTTCTGGCCATTTTGAGCCTGTAATCGAACTCACAAATGCTGATGCTCCAGATACTCAACAAGTCTAAAGAAGGCCAGTTTTATWGCTTCTTTAATCAGAACAACAGTTTTCAGCTGTGYTAACATAATTGCAAAATGGTTTTCTAGTGATCAATTAGCCTTTTAAAATGATAAACTTGGATTAGCTAACACAATGTGCCATTGGAATACAGGAGTGATGGTTGCTGATAATGGGCCTCTGTACGCCTATGTAGATATTCCATAAAAAATCTGCCCTTTCCAGCTACAATAGTCATATACAACATTAACAAAGTCTACACTGTATTTCTGATCAATTTTATGTTATTTTAATGGACAATTTTTTTTGCTTTTCTTTCAAAAACAAGAACATTTCTAAGTGACCCCAAACTTTTGAACGGTRGTGTATATGRCATTTAGCRAACGCTTTTATTCAAATCTACTTAGTTATGCCATGCGTGCCTACAGTTCTTTACTAATCACTTAATACCACWATACCCCATAATGACAGAGCGAAAAGATRTTCAGACCATTTGCTATTAGACTTGAAACTGAGCACAAATGCATCCTGTTTCCATTCTACAACTTGATTGGACTCCACCTGTGGTACATTCAATTGATTGGACATGATTTGGAAAGACACACCCCTGTCTATATAAGGCCACACAGTTGACAGTGCATGTCAGAGAAAGAGCAGGAATTCAATCTGAAACGGAATAAGTTCGGAACCACTAAGACTCTTCCTAGAGCTGGCCGCCCGGCCAAACTGTGCAATCGGGGGAGAAGGGCCTTGGTGACCAAGAACCCGATGGTCACTCTGACAGAGATCCGGAGTTCCTCTGTGGTGATGGGAGAACCTTCCAGAAGGACAACCATCTCTGCAGCACTCCACCAATCAGACCTTGTTTATTAAGGCCTTTTTTTTGCCCTTGAATGAGTAGGTATCCAAATTGTTTGACTGGGACTGTATATAAAATGCACAATGAACAGACTTGCTGCTCTGTGATCTGAGATAGATGAAAAAACAAATACTAATTTGCTTATATCAATGGTGTGATCAGGGAACTCTACTAACAAACAGCGTGGGGGTTTTCTCATGACATCCTTTCCATTGGGAATCCCTCTATAGTCTATTTCTAACAGTGTTGAGTAGGTAGAGGTTTCCCTCTACTAATATCTGTGGTCAGGTTATCCTTCACATCTCATTTCCATTGGTCATGGCTGCTTGGTCTGTGTGGAGGATTCCCTTGAGCTGACCGCACCGTGTGTGTGTGTGACAACCATGGAGAGGCATCATATGTTTTGCATATGTTTACTAAGCATCTGGCTGAGTACAGTATTATACAGTCCCTCCAGGATTCCCTCCAGCTGACCTCAAGGAGGAGATCGGAAACCCTTGTATATAGCCTCACTTGTTATTCTACTGCTGCTGATGAATTATTTGTTACTTTTATTTCAATTTTTTTTACTTAAGACTTATTTGTAATTTTTTTTTTACTTCTTAAAGCATTGTTGTTAAGGGCTTGTAAGTAAGCATTTCACTGGGAGGTCTAACGACACTGTTGTATTCGGCGCATGTGACATGTAACATTGGATTTGATTCATGTGAGTAGACAAATATATGGAGATTGTGCTCTGGTTAAGTCTTCCCACACTGTACGTCAGATTCAGTGTTTTACGCGATTGTAATGTCAACTGTGCGATGTGACCAAATTGAAATATTTGAAATATCGTCACATTCTGCGATTGGCTTGCGAGGCTACGTCAACCGACGTGGCTACGTGACCTGCGACATAGAATATACAACTGATCCGTCAACTGGCCGTATCAAGCATGTCGTCTAAAGAACAACAAGTTGTCGCTTTGTTGTGATTGACAGCACGGCTCCTCTCACCTCTGTCACCGCGCGCTCCTCGTACCGAACAGCTCTCGATTGGAAGAGGCACATCAAACATGGAAGGCGCTATAAACCGAATATAAACCGGAATATAAACCCCAAAGCTCGAATGTGATATGCGCCTCCACATAATCATTGCATTTACTCAATACAAGCATTGCGATTTTGACATTTGCGGTGTGTTTTGTTATTTTGTAAACTAGACACAGCCCATTACGTGCACCAGTTTTTCATTGTAACGATGTGTGAATTCTATAGTCAAATAAAAACGGTATTTATCTAATTGTAGTGTCCATACACTGGGGTCTATAAAAACACTGACTAGAATAGTATCATAGTGTGGCTTGACAGGTTATAGTAGGCAGAGTGAATGAACGGGACGGCAGGTAGCCTAGTGGTTAGCGCGTTGGGCAGTAATCGAAATGTTGCTAGGACGGATCCCGAGCTGACAAGGTAAAAATCTGTCATTCTGCCCTGAACAAGGTAGTTAACCCACTGTTCCTAGGCCGTCATTGTAAATAAGAATTTGATCTTAACTGACTTGCCTGGTTAAATAATGGGAGTTCTCTATGGGGAGAGCTATGGGAGCTCTCCCGGTTAAATTGTGCATAAGAGCATTTTTAAAAACTCTGTAAATGGTAATTAACACGATCAACCCAAATTGAAATGTTTATTTATTATTATTATTTTTTACATATTATACTTAACAAAGTTATAACGCAACATGCAACAATTTCAAATATTTTCCTGAGTTACAGTTTCACACGAGGAAATCAGTCAAATAATTAATTAGGCTCTAATCTATGGATTTCACGACTGGGAATACAGATGTGCATCTGTTGGTCACAGATACTTAAAAAAAAAAAAGGGCCTCAGAATATCGTCACGGTATTTTGTGCATTTAAAATTCCCTCAATAAAATGCAATTGTGTTCGTTGTCAACAAACTGCTGCGCCATACGAATGCCATACACATGGTCTGTGGTTGTGAGGCTGGTTGGACGTACTGCCAAATTCTCTAAAACGACGTTGGAGCGGCTTATGGTAGAGAAATTAACATGACATTTTCTGACAACAGCTCTGCTGTACATCCTTGCACTCAGCATGCCAATTGAATGCTCCTCAAAATTGTGTTGTGTGACAAAACTGTAACATTTTAGAGTGGCTTTTTACTGTCCAAGGTGCACCTGTGTAATGATCATGCTGTTTAATCAGCATCTTGATTTGCCAACCAGTCATGTGCATAGATTATCTTGGCAAAGAAGAAATGGGATTTAACAAATTTGTGCACAATACCTGAGAGAAATAAGCTTTTTGTGCTTATGTAAGATTTCTGTGATCTTTTATTCAGCTCATGAAACATGGGACCAGCACTTAACATGTTGCCTTTAGAATTTTGTTCAGTATAATAAGTCTATCAATTCCAGCCATATTATGACAGGGCAATTTGACAAATCACTGCATTTTAACAGTCATTAAATGTTCCAATCAAGCAGCACGTCAGCAAATTTTGTGACAAATTCAAACGAAATCGTCAGGAAATTGCCATGAAAAATGTCAGAATAACAGCAGCAATATCAAGCAATAGGCCTGCACCTATTTTTTAAAAACGCAGCGGAATTCTGGAGGGATAATGCTGCACCACTAATAATGCGGTCAGCTGGAGGGAATCCTGGAGGGACTGTATAATACTGCACCACTAATAATGCGGTCAGCTGGAGGGAATCCTGGAGGGACTGTATAATACTGCACCACTAATAATGAGGTCAGCTGGAGGGAATCCTGGAAGGACTGTATAATACTGCACCACTAATAATGAGGTCAGCTGGAGGGAATCCTGGAGGGACTGTATATACTGCACCACTAATAATGTGGTCAGCTGGAGGGAATCCTGGAGGGCTGTATAATACTGCACCATTGATAATGTGTCTAAAGGCCAGTTTTAATGCTTCTTTAATTAGGGCAACAGTTTTCAACAGTTTCAGCCTCACTTGTTATTTTACTGCTGCTCTTTAATTATTTGTTACTTTTATTTTCTATTTTTTACTTAACCATAATTTGTATTTTATTTATTAACTTACAGCATTGTTGGTTAAGGGCTTGTAAGTAAGCATTTCACTGGGAGGTCTACACCTGTTGTATTCGGCGCATGTGACATATAACATTGGATTTAATTAGTGTGAGTAGGCAAATATATGGAGATTGTGCTCTGGTTAAGGTCTTCCCACACTGTACGTCAGATTCAGTGTTTTACGATGATTGTAATGTCACACTGTGCGATGTGACCAAATTGAAATATTGATATCAACCTGACATGATTGCACGATTTGCTTCGGTTTTGTCGTCACATTCTGCGATTGGCTTGCGAGGCTACGTCAACCGACGTGGCTACGTGAACTGCGACATAGAACTATACCACTGTTACGTCAACTGGCCGTATCAAGCATGTCGTCCAGAGAACAACAAGTTGTCGCTTTGTTGATGATTGACAGACACGGCTCCTCCTACTCGCACGGTGCGCTCCTCGTACTGAACAGCTCTCGATTGGAAGAGGCACATCACAACATGGAAACGCTATAAACGGAATATAAACGGAATATAAACCCAAAGCTCGAATGTGATATGCGCCTCCACATAATCATTGCATTTACTCAATACAAGCATTGCGATTTTGACACTTGCGGTGTGTTTGTTATTTGTAACTAGACACAGCCCATTACTTGCACCAAGTTTTCATTGTACGATGTGTTGATTCTATAGTCAAATAAAAAACTGTTTTATCCAATTGTAGTGTCCATACACTGGGGTCTATAAACACTGACTAGAATAATATCAATAGTGTGGCTTGACAGGTATAGTAGGCAGAGTGAATGAACGGGGCGGCAGGTAGCCTAGTGGTTAGCGCGTTGGGCCAGTAATCGAATGTTGCTAGACAGATCCCTGAGCTGACAAGGTAAAAATCTGTCATTCTGCCCCTGAACAAGGTAGTTACCCACTGTTCTAGGCGTCATTGTAAATAAGATTTGATCTTAACTGACTTGTCTGGTTAAATAATGGGGAGAGAAAATAACGTTTTTGTGCATATGGAAGATTTCTGTGATCTTTTATTTCAGCTCATGAAAAATGGGACCAGCACTTTACATGTTGCCTTTATAATTTTGTTCAGTATAATAAGTCTCAACAATTCCAGCCATATTATACAGGGCAAATTTGACCAATCACTGCATTCTACAGTCATTAAATGTTCCAATCAAGCAGCAGGTCAGCAATTTTTGTGACAAATTCAAACAAATTCGTCAGGAAATTACCATGAAAAAATTGTCAGAATAACAGCAGCAACATCAAGCATTTTGGCCTGCACCTATTTTTAAAAAACGCAGCGGAATCCTGGAGGGTTAATACTGCACCACTAATAATGTGGCCAGGTGGAGGGAATCCTGGAGGGATAATGCTGCACCACTAAATAATGTGGTCAGCTGGAGGGAATCCTGGAGGGATAATGCTGCACACTAATAATGCGGCCAGGTGGAGGGAATCCTGGGGGTTAATGCTGCACCACTAATATGCGGTCAGCTGGAGGGAATCCTGGAGGGTTAATGCTGCACCACTAATAATGCGGTCCAGCTGGAGGGAATCCTGGAGGGTTAATGCTGCACCACTAATAATGCGGTCAGCTGGAGGGAATCCTGGAGGGATAATGCTGCACCACTAATATGCGGTCAGCTGGAGGGAATCCTGGAGGGTTAATGCTGCACCACTAATAATGCGGTCAGCTGGAGGGAATCCTGGAGGGATAATGCTGCACCACTAATAATGAGGTCAGCTGGAGGGAATCCTGGAGGGACTGTATAAATACTGCCCACCGTAATAATGA
>NW_019944197.1:34606-38676 GCF_002910315.2 Salvelinus sp. IW2-2015 | reverse complement strand
CCGGTCAGCTGCGAGGGAATCCTGGAGGGTTAATCTTGCACCACTAATAATGTGGTCAGCTGGAGGGAATCCTGGAGGGATTAATGCTGCACACTAATAATGCGGTCAGCTGGAGGGAATCCTGGAGGGTTTAATGCTGCACACTAATAATGCGGTCAGCTGGAGGGAATCCTGGAGGGTTAATGCTGCACCACTAATAATGCGGTCAGCTGGAGGGAATCCTGGACTGTATAATTACTGCACACTAATAATGCGGTCAGCTGGAGGGAATCCTGGAGGGATTAATGCTGACCACTAATAATGAGGTCAGCTGGAGGGAATCCTGGAGGCTGTATATACTGCACCACTAATAATGTGCGTCAGCTGGAGGGAATCTGGAGGGATAATGCTGCACCACTAATAATGGGTCAGCTGGAGGGAATCCTGGAGGGATAATGCTGCACCACTAATAATGGGGTCAGCTGGAGAATCCTGGAGAGTATAATCTGCACCACTAATAATGGGTCAGCTGGAGGGAATCCGAGGTAATGCTGCACCACTAATAATGGTCAGCTGGAGGATCCTGGAGGCTGTATAATCTGCACCACTAATAATGGGTCAGCTGGAGGGAATCCTGGAGGTATAATCTGCACCACTAATAATGTGGCAGCTGGAGGAATCCTGGAGGTTAATGCTGCACCACTAATAATGTCCAGCGTGGAGGGAATCCTGAGGGATAATGCTGCACCACTAATAATGAGGTCAGCTGGAGGGAATCCTGAGGACTGTATAATACTGCACCACTAATAATGGAGTCAGCTGAGGGAATCCTGGAGGACTGTATAATACTGACTCAGCCAGATGCTTAGTAAACATATGCAAAAACATATGATGCCTCTCCATGGTTGTCACACACACAACACCGTAGCGTCAGATCTTCTAGAGGATAATGGACCTCAAACCCTTACCTATGACCAGACCAAAGCACGCCATGAGGTGGTTATCGATGGTACCCTATGAACATTTTAGAATGGGAAGAGAGGAGCTAAACGTGGCTTGATATGTGGATAAATTTTCAAATCTACCCTGCCAATTATCCAGTAGTATTATTAGCCATGAGCTAGAGTGGGCGAACCCCTCTATTACAGCTCTCCTTTTTACTAATCACTTCTAACACTAGTTTTTACCTAAGAAATAGACTATTAGAGGACTATTCCCAATGGGAAAAGGAAGTCTCATCGAGAGAAAACACCCTCCACACTGGCTGTTTTACGTTAGATAGAACCCGTTCCTGCATTAATGATCACCACCCATTATCATGAGATAAAGCAGCGAAAATAATGATATTTCAGACCATAGTATTTTCGTTGATTTTATTTAGTTCAACTCCTTGTATACTACACTGGAGACAATCACAAGAGCTGAGCATATCCCTTGTTCAGTTTTGTCAGCTTATTTATACCTTAATTTTTTATATCGCTCCCACAACCTTGATTGCCTAGCGTCACCCTCGTCTCAAGTTTCAAACCATTTGGATACCTAACTCATTCAAGGCAAAAAAAACGGCGGTGTACATCTTTCAATTGACATCAATATGGACCCAAGAGTTCGGTACTGATTCTGTGGGAGGAAAGATCATGGCGACCTTGCCTCCTGAGGTACTGAATGGTTGTCCTCTTGAGTAAGGCACAACAGCATTCTGCCCTTGACAGCATCCACCACTAGGCAGGAGATACTCCGTGATTGTCAGAAGACGTTTCTGTCAGTAGGACCACTACGGAGCCAGGACAAGCAGTGTGCTTATATTCTGCATTAGAGGTCGCGAATAAAGTCCCGGAAACCCACGGACCCAATGACTCCTTCCTAGATTTGGAAATCTGGCCCTCGCTCCCCCCGACCTAAAAACAATGCACAAGTACCTGTCACATTGGATATCGGAGAAGTAGTGCCTTCTTAGCGTGACCAAGAACCCGATGCGTCAACTCCGGGCGGGGCAGCTCTAGGTAAGAGTCTTAGTCGGTGGACAGCCCTGGCTCTTTAATGACTTCAGAGAATCGGGATGTCATCGATTGAACGACCGGAACGCGTTATGGTTGACGGTGTAGTTCACCAATACTCTAAATGAGAGGCGTCACCCTGACCCGGAGTCAACCGACCACAGCACTTCCGCGGCCATCTTATCCTAAGCGGACACACGCGGTGGAGCCGCAATAGAGGGCACGAGACATCCGTCTCCTCCACCTCTGCAAATGGCATTGTAATATATTCATCAACAAGTACATATAAGTTGGCGAGACCAGGATAACGATTCCCGGAAGCTCTTCCTCCTTCCGAACTTTCTTCTTATTTTCCACTCTTTTCCAGGTCGATGTTGAATTCGTTTGGTGGCGATCTGCTCTTTTCCTCTGACATGCACGTATGCTACTGTCAACTGTTGGGAGAAGAATTAAAAAATAGCTTGTCCTGCGAGGCTCTAAAGGAACAATACCATCTCACTATGGCAGGGCGGACAACTGGGCCACCCAATCACAGAAGACCTGTTTGGTTCATTTTAAGGCCTTTTGTTTTGTTCTTTGCACTCCTTCCAAATGCGATCTTTTGGTGATCAAAAGTCAAGAATATGGAAGTAGTGTATCCAATAACCACAATGGTGGTGGAGTACCAATCAAGTTTGTGACTGGGATCTGTAGATATTAAAGGTTAGAATATGGAAACACCGGAGCGACTGCATTTGTGCCTCCAGCTTGTCAAGATGAATCCAGATTAATACGAGCAAATCTTGCTGGCTCTTGTTGATCTGAGAGCTATATGGAAATATCTATATGAAAAAACATCCTCAATAATACTGATCATATGTACATGTATGGCATCAATGGGGGTGATCAGGGGGAACTCTGACTAACCAAAACAGCGGTGGGAGGGGTATAGTCTTGGTATTAAGCGTGCTTAGTTTAAAAAGTCTGTAGGCACGCCCATGGTGCCATTTAGTACTAAAGTAGATTTGAAATTAAAAAGCTTTGCTAAACCATACACTCATATACACCACCGTTCAAAAGTTTGGCGGTTCACTTAGAAATGTCTTTATGTTTTTTGAAACATTATTAGTGGTGCAGCATTAACCCTCCAGGATTCCCTCCACCTGGCCGCATTATTAGTGGTGCAGCATTATCCCTCCAGGATTCCCTCCAGCTGACCACATTATTAGTGGTGCAGCATTATCCCTCCAGGATTCCCTCCACCTGGCCACATTATTAGTGGTGCAGTATTAACCCTCCAGGATTCCGCTGCGTTTTTTAAAAATAGGTGCAGGCCAAAATGCTTGATGTTGCTGCTGTTATTCTGACATTTTTTCATGGTAATTTCCTGACGAATTTGTTTGAATTTGTCACAAAAATTGCTGACCTGCTGCTTGATTGGAACATTTAATGACTGTTAGAATGCAGTGATTGGTCAAATTTGCCCTGTGATAATATGGCTGGAATTGTTGAGACTTATTATACTGAACAAAATTATAAAGGCAACATGTAAAGTGCTGGTCCCATTTTTCATGAGCTGAAATAAAAGATCACAGAAATCTTCCATATGCACAAAAACGTTATTTCTCTCCCCCATTATTTAACCAGACAAGTCAGTTAAGATCAAAATCTTATTTACAATGACGGCCTAGGAACAGTGGGTTAACTACCTTGTTCAGGGGCAGAATGACAGATTTTTACCTTGTCAGCTCAGGGATCTGTCTAGCAACATTTCGATTACTGGCCCAACGCGCTAACCACTAGGCTACCTGCCGCCCCGTTCATTCACTCTGCCTACTATAACCTGTCAAGCCACACTATTGATATTATTCTAGTCAGTGTTTTTATAGACCCCAGTGTATGGACACTACAATTGGATAAATACAGTTTTTATTTGACTATAGAATTCACACATCGTACAATGAAAACTTGGTGCAAGTAATGGGCTGTGTCTAGTTACAAATAACAAACACACCGCAAGTGTCAAAATCGCAATGCTTGTATTGAGTAAATGCAATGATTATGTGGAGGCGCATATCACATTCGAGCTTTGGGGTTTATATTCCGGTTTATATT
>NW_019944197.1:28271-34303 GCF_002910315.2 Salvelinus sp. IW2-2015 | reverse complement strand
GCGTTTCCATGTTGTGATGTGCCTCTTCCATCGAGACTTGTCAGTAGAGGAGCCGCGGGTGACAGAGGTTAGGAGGAAGCCGTGGTCTGTCATCATCAAACAAAAGCGAAACTTTTGTTCTCTGGACGACATGCTTGGAATTACGGCCAGTTGACGTAACAGTTTGGTATAGTCTCTAATGTTCGCAGTTCACGTACCCACGTCGGTTGACGTAGCCTCGGCAAGCCCAATCGGCAGAAAGTGACGACAAAACCGAAGCAAATCGGTGCAATCATGTTCAGGTGATATCAATATTTCAATTGGGTCCACATATCGCACCAGTGTGAACATTAACAATCATCGTAAAACACTGGAATCTGACCCGTACCAGTGGGTTTGGAAGACCTTAACCAGAGCACAATCTCCATATATTGCCTACTCCACACTAATTAATCCAATGTTATTGTCACATGCGCCGAAGTACACAGGTGTAGACTCAGTGAAATGCTTACTTACAAGCCCTTAACACCCTCCAGGATTCCCTCCAGCTGACCGCATTATTAGTGGTGCAGCATTATCCCTCCAGAATTCCGCTGCGTTTTTAAAAAAATAGGTGCAGGCCTATTGCTTGATATTGCTGCTGTTATTCTGACATTTTTTCATGGCAATTTCCTGACGATTTCGTTTGAATTTGTCACAAAATTTGCTGACGTGCTGCTTGATTGGAACATTTAATGACTGTTAAAATGCAGTGATTGGTCAAATTTGCCCTGTCATAATATGGCTGGAATTGATGAGACTTATTATACTGAACAAAATTCTAAAGGCAACATGTTAAGTGCTGGTCCCATGTTTCATGAGCTGAAATAAAAGATCACAGAAATCTTACATAAGCACAAAAAGCTTATTTCTCTCAGGTATTGTGCACAAATTTGTTTAAATCCCATTTCTTCTTTGCCAAGATAATCTATGCACATGACTGGTGTGGCAAATCAAGATGCTGATTAAACAGCATGATCATTACACAGGTGCACCTTGGACAGTAAAAGGCCACTCTAAAATGTTACAGTTTTGTCACACAACACAATTTTGAGGGAGCATTCAATTGGCATGCTGAGTGCAAGGATGTACAGCAGAGCTGTTGTCAGAAAATGTCATGTTAATTTCTCTACCATAAGCCGCCTCCAACGTCGTTTTAGAGAATTTGGCAGTACGTCCAACCAGCCTCACAACCACAGACCATGTGTATGGCATTCGTATGGGCGAGCAGTTTGTTGACAACGAACACAATTGCATTTTATTGAGGGAATTTTAAATGCACAAAAATACCGTGACGATATTCTGAGGCCCTTTTTTTTTTTTAAGGTATCTGTGACCAACAGATGCATATCTATATTCCCAGTCATGTAAAATCAATATATTAGATGCATTTAAAATTGACTGGTTTCCTCATATGAACTGTAACTCCGTAAAATCTATTAAAATTGTTGCATGTTGCGTTATAACTTTGTTAAGTATAATATGTTAAAAAATAATAATAATAAATAAACATTTCAATTTGGGTTGATCGTGTTAATTACCCATTTACAGAGTTTTTAAAAATGCTCTTATGCACAATTTAACCGGGAGAGCTCCCATAGCTCTCCCCATAGAGAACTCCCATTATTTAACCAGGCAAGTCAGTTAAGATCAAATTCTTATTTACAATGACGGCCTAGGAACAGTGGGTTAACTACCTTGTTCAGGGGCAGAATGACAGATTTTTACCTTGTCAGCTCGGGGATCCGTCCTAGCAACATTTCGATTACTGGCCCAACGCGCTAACCACTAGGCTACCTGCCGTCCCGTTCATTCACTCTGCCTACTATAACCTGTCAAGCCACACTATTGATACTATTCTAGTCAGTGTTTTTATAGACCCCAGTGTATGGACACTACAATTGGATAAATACCGTTTTTATTTGACTATAGAATTCACACATCGTTACAATGAAAAACTTGGTGCACGTAATGGGCTGTGTCTAGTTACAAATAACAAACACACCGCAAATGTCAAAATCGCAATGCTTGTATTGAGTAAATGCAATGATTATGTGGAGGCGCATATCACATTCGAGCTTTGGGGTTTATATTCCGGTTTATATTAGAAATGGTGACGATCACCATACCAAAAACCCGAGAGCAAAGCAAATCCGTAAACGTACGCAATCATGTCAGGCGCTACTGATACAAATATTGTCAATTTGGTCACATCGCATCAGATGTGCCTTAAACAATCTTCAGCGAATCGGAAGGTCTTTGATCATAAACCACACCTGAAATCTAGCTGACCTGTACAAGCTGGTCTCGAGGGAGAGAAGAGCCAGGCCTTAAACTCAAGGCTCAGAGCACACATTCCCATATTAACGTTTGCACCTTAACTCCTACTAACGTAACAGCCTCAGTGACGCGATTAATCATGCCAGGCCTATGACCTAAGCTCAGTGGGGAATGCCTTACACTTAACACTTCTAAATATCCCACACATGTCCTATACTGGTCACCATGAGCGCCTCTCGACATAAAATACAGCAACCAGTGGAATGTGAGGCACCTGCCCATGATTAGCATCGCTACAGGTAACTTAACACAACAGCACTACCCGAACTTAAAGCGCAACAATGCTGTAAGTTAAATTAAACACGAATTGTAATAAAGGATATAAAGTGCTAGCATTATATTATAGTTAGTCGTTCTAAGCGGTCAAAACGCTTAAGCTATAGAACACGATGAAAATATGAATATACATAAGAGATATATAATTGAGAACGAACAGACGACGCCAAAGTGTAAATGTATTTGCGAACTGGGAGGCTGGGAACAAAAACGTAATTGTGCGGGAAAAGGACTTAGAACTGTATGCCACAGACCCGGACCAAAGTGCAGCGATAGGAATTGTTGTTTCCCGTCTAAATTACACCAGAACATAGATCATTGTATACAAAAACAAACCAAAAGAAACTACCCACAGTTTCTCATGAATCTATTATATTTAATCCCGAAATAGGGTTCTAAGCAATGATGGCCAGAACATTTATATACAAAACCAAATTAAACACTGGGCACAACAAAAGTCCCCGAAAACCGTGAAGCTTCAAGCCGCTCCATAGGCTTTAGCTGCATTGGGACACTAATGCCGCTTCTAACCAAGGTCTACGAACCACATTTCCTCAAAGTCGGTTAGTCCCCTGCACGTAGTATTTAACAGGTCAATATAACGCTTCACCAACTCCCTCCCAGGATTTTCACCCTCCCAAGACCGCACTGACATCATTATTATAAGTGTTTCACATTAAAACAATCAACAAAACAGCTCAACGAAACGGTAGGTTGATGGCTGTAGTCTATTGATCGGGGCAGGTGGGGGTTATTATAAAGCCAACAATAAAAAGGACTACACCTAAGGTAACATTGATGGATATCCACTCCAGCATACTGTCCATGATCAACCGGGGCACTAGGTTAATTATGACCACACACCTTCTAACCACCGTCACTGGGCTACTATCCTAAACTAGACCTTAATCTGAGAACAGCACTGAACCTCTACCCTTACATTTCATATTAGCGTTCTTCAGGGAGTTAAGAGCAGCTAAATTGATAACCATATAGGCCTTAGGCCACGTCCCTCCTCCAAGGATTCCCCAGCTGACCATTATTTCTCAAGTGCGCTGCACGTAAATATATCACGCCTATCCCTCCCTGGACCAAATACACAGGCAAATTAACATTATAAATACAGCTCCGCAAGCATATGACTTCGCATAATTAGTTAGTATACTACAGGCTAGAGCAAACAGACATTATCATACAAATGTGCCACCCCACCTCTCACGCCCTACAACAAACACTAGGAGGGACATTAAATAACCGCATTCTCTAAAGGGCAGGGCGGGACCGGTTGTGATGACAGCGGAAACCTCCAGAATTCAACGCTACGCGTTTTTTAAAAAATAAGGTGCAGGCCTAATTGCTTATTAATTTGCTGGGCGTTATCGTTACTTCTGACATTTTTTTATCAATGGAAATTTCCTGACGCATTTCGTTTACGAAATTTGTTCAGCAAATTTGATGAGGTGCTGCTTTGAAATTGGAACATTTAATGACTGGTTTAAAATACCAGTGGATTGGTCAAATTTGCACCTGTCCAATAATATGGCTGGAATTGGATGAGACTTATTGATATTTAGAACAAAATACTGACGAGAGGGCAAACATGTTTAAGTGCTGGTTCCCAATGATTTCATGAGCTTGAAATAAAAGTATTAAATCACGAAAGATCTTCCTCTTAAGATTCTAAAAAGCTATTATTTCTTCAGGTATTGCGTGCACAAACCACTGTATGTTTTGTAAATCCCATATTTCCCTTAACTTTGCCAAGAAGATAATTCTATGCACCATGACTGGTGGTAGGCCAAAAATCAAGATGCCTTGATTAAACACATGATCATTACACAGGTGCATCCCTTGGACAGTAAAAAGGCACTCTATAAATGTTACAGTTTTTGTTCACACAACACATTTGAAGGGAGCATTCAATTTGGGCCAAGTGGCTGGAGGTGCAAGGATGTACAGCAGAGCTGTTGTCAGAAAATGTCAATGTTTAATTTCTCTACCTATAAGCCGCCTTCCAACAGTCGTTTAGAGAATTTTGGCAGTAACGTCCCAACCAGCCTCACAACCACAAGACCATGCGTGAATGGCATATTCCCGTATGGGCCAGACAGCAAGTTTGTTTGAACAACGGATACGAACACAATTGCATTTTAATTGAGCGGAATTTTTATAATGCACAAAAATACCGTGACGAATATTCTGGGCCCTCCTTTTTTTTTTTTAAAGGATTCTGTGACCCAACAGATGGCACATTCTGTATTCCGCAGTCGTGAAATCCAATAGATTAGAGGCCCTAATTAATTAATTTGAACTGATTTCCATCGTGTGAACTGTAACTCAGGAAAATATTTGAAAATTGTTGCATGTTGCGTTATAAACTTTGTTAAGTATAGACTATGTTGAAAACATAATAATAATAAAATTAGATCAATTCTGGGGTTGATCGTTGTTTTTTTAATTAACCACATTTACAGAGTTTTTAAAATCTTCTTAATGCTACAATTTAACTCGGGGAGATAGCTCCCATAGCACTTATCTCCCATAGAGAACTCACGCATTAATATTTTAACCACAGAGCAATGTCAGTTATTAGATCCAAAATTCTTATTTACAATGACGGCGCCTAGGAAACGTGGGTTTTTAACTTACTTGTCTCAGGGGGGCAGAAATGACCAGAATTTTTTTACCTTCGTCAAGCTTCGAGGGGGATCCGTCCCCCTAGCAAACATTTCGATTACTGGCACAAACGCGCTAACCAACTGGCCTAGGCGCCGCCGTCCCGTTCATTCACTCTGCCTACTAATAACCTGTCAAGCCACACTATTGATACTATTCTAGTCAAGGGTGTTTTTATAGACCCAGTGTATGGACACTACAATTTGGATAATTAACCGTATTTTATTTGACTATAGAATTCACACATCGTACAAATGAAAAACTTGGTGCACGTAATGGGCTGTGTCTAGTTACAAATATAAAACACACCCGCAAGATGTCAAAATCGCAATGCTTGTATTGAGTAAATGCAATGATTATAGTGGAAGGCGCATATCACATTCGAGCTTTGGGGTTTTTATTCCGGTTTATATTCCGGTTTATAGCGCTTTCCATGTTGTGATGTGCCTCTTCCAAATCGAGAGCTGTTCGGTACGTAGGAGCGCGCACGGTGACAGAGGGGTTAGGAGGAGCCGTGTCTGTAATCATCAACAAAGCGACAACTTGTGTTCTTAGACGACATGCTTGATACGGCCAGTTGACGATCCAGTTGGTATAGTTCTAATGTCGCAGGTTCACGTAGCCCACGTCGGTTGACGTAGCCTCGCACAAGCCAAAATCGCAGAATTGCGCATTCCAGACATATTTCAAAGTATTTTCACATATTTGGTCGACATTGCACA
>NW_019944197.1:27053-28246 GCF_002910315.2 Salvelinus sp. IW2-2015 | reverse complement strand
TTATAGCGTTTCCATGTTGTGATGTGCCTCTATACATCGAGAGCTGTCAGTAGAGGTAGGCACCCGTGCAGAGGTGTAGGAGGTAGCCGAGTGTCTGTAATCATCAACAAGCGACAACATCGCACAGTGTGACATTACAATCATCGTAAAACACTGAATCTGACGTACAGTGTGGGAAGACCTTAACCAGAGCACAATCTCCATATATTTGTCTACTCACATGAATCAAATCCAATGTTACATGTCACATGCGCCGAATACAACAGGTGTCGTAGACCTCCCAGTGAAATGCTTACTTACAAGCCCTTAACCAACAATGCTTTAAGAAGTAAAAAAAAAAATTACAAATAAGTCTTAAGTAAAAAAAAATTGAAATAAAAGTAACAAATAATTCATCAGCAGCAGTAGAATAACAAGTGAGGCTATATACAAGGGTTCCGGTACAGAGTCAATGTGTGGGGGTACCAGTTGGTTGAGTTAATTGAGGTAATATTTACATGTAGGTAGAGTTAAAGTGACTATGCATAGATTATAAACAGAGAGTAGCAGCAGTGTAAAAGAGGGGTCTGGGTAGCCCTTTGATTAGCTGTTCAGGAGTCTTAAGGCTTGGGGGTAGAAGCTGTTAAGAAGCCTTTCGGACCTAGACTTGGTGCTCCGGTACCGCTTGCCGTGCAGTAGCAGAGAGAACAGTCTATGACTAGGGTGGCCTGAGTCTTTGACAATTTTTAGGGCTTTCCTCTGACACCACCTGATATAGAGGTCCTGGATGGCAGGAAGCTTGGCCCCGGTGTTGTACTGGGCCGTACGCACTACCCTCTGTAGTGCCTTGCGGTCAGAGGCCGAGCAGTTGCCATACCATGCAGTGATGCAACCAGTCAGGATGCTCTCGATGGTGCAGCTGTAGAACCTTTTGAGGATCTGAGGACCCATGGCAACTAGTGATACTTCCCTGAGGTTCTCAACCTCAACACACCACCACCATAGGAGAATGATTCAAGGCTGCACATTTATTTGTAGTATGACCAGTAAAACAGTCCTATTGGACTATCCTATAGGATTTTATCTTGCAGGCTCCTAAACTGAACCAGTCCTATTGGACTATCCTATAGGAGTTTATCTTGCAGGCGCAGGTCCTAATGAACCAGTCCTATTGCGACTATTACCTATAGGAATTTTAGCTTGCATCTCTTCTT
>NW_019944197.1:0-26900 GCF_002910315.2 Salvelinus sp. IW2-2015 | reverse complement strand
ACTAAAACCAGTCCTATTGGACTATCCTATAGGATTTTATCATACAGGCTCCTAAACTGAACCAGTCCTATTGGACTATCCTATAGGATTTTATCATACAAGATAATACAATCTTATAGGATAGGTTAAAAAAATCAGATAGGAATTTCTATTGGATTCTAATAGGATTTTTAAAAATTGGAATCCTTTAGGATTGTTCGAATAGGGCCAGCAAACAGGGACTTCAAAAGGACGTTCAGGGGACCATGACACAACCTTATGGCATTCCAGGCATGTCCTAACGACTCATTTTTGTTAGCTGGGAAGAGAATGTATTGCCTGAAGTCATGTACTTCTGATGACAATATCCAACCTCCTATTTTCTTCGGGCCTTACCAGGTGTTTTGGCATTGCCTGAAAGTATTCACACCTCTTGACATTTTGTTGTATAACAGCCAGAATTTAAAATGGATTAAATTTAGATGTTGTGTTATTGGCCTACACACAATACCCTATAAGTGAAAAAATAAAAGCTGAAATAAAAGCATGTTAAATACATTCAGGAGTAAAAATAAACTTAGGAAGCAGCTTAAAAAGAAGCTTAAGTTGCATAGACTCACTCTGTGTGCAATAATAGTGTTTAACATGATTTTTTGAATGACTACCTCATCTCTGTACCCCACACATACAATTATCTGTAAGGTCCTTCAGTCGAGCAGTGAATTTCAAACACACAGATTCAACCACAAAGACCAGGGAGGTTTTCCAATGCCTCGTAAAGCAGAACACCTATTGGTAAATGGGTAAAAATATTTTAAAAAGCAGACATTGAATATCCCTTTGAGCATGGTGAAGTTATTAATTACATTTTGGATGGTGTATCAATACACCCAGTCACTACAAAGATACAGGCGTCCTTCCTAACTCAGTTTCCGGAGAGGAAGGAAACCACTCAGTGATTTCACCATGAGCCCAGTGGTGACTTTAAAACAGTTACATAGTCTAATGGCTGTGATAGGAGACAACTGAGGATGGATGGACAACAGTGTATTTACTCCACAGTACTAACCTAAATAACAGAGTGAAAAGAAGAAAGCCTGCACAGAATGCAAATATTCTAAAATATGCATCCTATTTGCCACAAGGCACTAAAGTAATACTGAAAAAAAAAACGTTGTCCTCAATACAACGTGTTGGGCGAATCTAATACAACACATCACTGAGTACCACTCATCATTATTTTCAAGCATAGTGGGGGCTGCATCATGTTATGGGTATGCTTGTCATCGGCAAGGACTAGGGAGTTTTATAGGATAAAAATAAGCACAGGTAAAATCCTAGAGGAAAACATGGTTCAGTCTGCTTTCCAACAGACACTGGGAGGAGACAAAATCACTGGGAATCCCTCTGCAGCCTGGTTAAAGAGTAGGGAGTTGGTTTAGAGGTTTACCTGGCCTACAAACTTCTGAGAAGGTTATTATAGTTTTTATCATTTTAATTTACTTTTGTTTTAAACCCTATATATAAAAAAAAATAAAAAAAAATCCATTAGATTTTTGTCCAAAGTAAAAATAAATATTGGAGAAAAAAATATGATTAATGGTTTTTAGTTTTGGAGTCAAATACAGTTTGTCTAGTTGTAGTTTTTCAAACGGATTTGTAAATAATTTTATTTCAGTTTATGAAATTGTTTTTTAAATGTTTTTTGATTTAGTTGACTATAATGACCGTGCTGCTGAGAGACATGCTACTAATAATATCTGTGGTCGGGTTATCATTTCCATATAATTTCCATTGGCCATGCCTGCATGTGTCTGTGTGTGCAATTCTCCATTGGCCATGCCTGCATGTGTCTGTGTGGAGAATCCCCGCCGACTGACCGCAGCATGTGTGGGTGACAACTATTAAGACATACATGGCTTTCGGAAAGTATTCAGACCCTGTCGTGGAAATATACAGTCAATCAGATTTCTCAAATACCGGAGCCTGTGAGTTCTAATAGACTTTTATTACGACATAATAAAAGCCCAGCTGGTTCATGAAAACAACTAACTTTCCATTCTTGGCACAGACTTCTTATACATTTTTCCTCCTTCCATCACACACATAGTAACCCCTCTTAATGACTCATCCCCTCTGGCATTTAGCCACCGTTATCTTATTGCCCTGCACTAAGTTTCGTTTGGTTTCATATTAGGGCATGGAAACCCGTAGAGCATCAGCAATAGTTCAAAAAGACAGACATGTTTTCGACTAAGACAGGTGCATGCATGTAGGACCATAGCAACAGTCCTTGGTACTTTACAGAAATATCCAGACGTGTCATCCTGCTAACTCCTCTGAAAGGGACACCCGTGTTCTGGAAAAGACCCCAAGATGTGTAACCATAGCAACAGTACATAGTAGGCCATAGCACAGTTACAGGAATAACCAGTCGTGTCCAACCCCCAGACAGGTGCATGTCTAATGGTATCTAATGACACAGAGCACATATATATAGTGAACCCATCTTACTAGCTATTCTGTAATTAATAATTAACACACATGGTCTGGAAAATTCTTAACAACCCATTACATTTTTTCACATTTTGTTACGTTACAGCCTTATCCTAAAATGTATTCAATATTTTTTTACCCTCATCAATCTACACACAATACACCATAAGGCGGCAAAAGTTTTTTATTTTTTTTATTTTTTATCTTAGCACCTTTAAAAAAAAATATATATATATATATAATATACCTAATTTACATAAGGATTTAGACCCTTTGCTATGAGACTCGAGATTGAGGTCAAGTGCATCCTCTATCCATTGATCATCCTTGAGATGTTTCTACAACTTGATTGGAGACCACATGTGGTGAATTCAAATGATTAGACATGATTTGGAATGGCGCACACCTGTCTATATAAGGTCCCACAGTTGACAGTGCATGTCAGGGCAAAAACCAAGCCATGGGGTCGAAGGAATTGTCCTTACAACTCTGAGACAGGATTGTGTCGAGGCACAGATCTGGGGAAGGGTACCAAAACATTTCTACAGCATTGAAGTTCCCCAAGAACACAGTGGCCTCCATTATTCTTAAATGGAAGAAGTTTGGAACCACCAAGACTCTTCATTGTGCTGGCCGCCCGTCCAAACTGAGCAATCGGGGGAGAAGGGCCTTGGTCAGGGAAGTGACCAAGAACCTGATGGTCACTCTGACAGAGTTCCAGGGTTCCTCTGTGGAGATGGGAGAACTTTCCAGAAGGACAACCATCTCTGCAGCACTCCACCAATCAGGCCTTTATGGTAGAGTGGCCAGACAGAAGCCACTCCTCAGTAAAAGGCACATGACAGCCTGCTAGGAGTTTGCCAAAAGGCACCTAATGGACTCTCAGACCATGAGAAACAAGATTATCTGGGCTGATGAAACCAAGATTGAACTCTTTGGCCTGAATGCCAAGCATCACGTATGCAGAAAACCTAGCACCATCCCTATGGTGTAGCATGGTGGTGGCAGCATCATGCTGTGGGGATGTTTTTCAGTGGAAGGGACTAGTCAGGATCTAGGGAAAGATGAATGGAACAAAGTACGGAGAGATCCTTGATGAAAACCTGTCCCAGAGCGCTCATGACCTCCGACTGGGGCGAAGGTTCACCTTCCAACAGAACAACGACCCTAACCACACAGCCAAGACAACACAGGAGTGGCTTGGGGACAAGTTTCTGAATGTTCTTGAGTGGCCCAGCCAGAGCCCAGACTTGAACCTGATCCAACATCACTGGAGAGACCTGAAAATAGCTGTGCAGCGACACTCCCCACCCAACCTGACAGAGCTTGAGAAGATCTGCAGAGAAGAAATGGGAGAAACTCCCCAAATATAGGTGTGCCAAGCTTGTAGCGTCGTAACAAAGAGGCCTCGAGACTGTAATCGCTGCCAAAGGTGCTTCAACAAAGTACTGATTTAAAGGGTCTGAATAATTATAAATTTTATTATTTCCGTTTCTTTAAAAAAAAATACATTTGTACAAATTTCAAAAAAACTATTTTTGCTTTGTCATTATGGGGTATTGTGATGTCATTATGGGGTATTGTGATGTCATTATGGGGTATTGTGATGTCATTATGGGGTATTGTGATGTCATTATGGGGTATTGTGTGTAGATTTATGAAGGGGAAAAAACTATTGATTACATTTCAGAAAAAGGCTGTAACGTAACAGAATGTGGGAAAAAAGTGAAGTGGTCTGAATACTTTCTCGAATGCGCTGTACACATGGTCGGTGTGGACTGTTGTGTGGAAGTAGAGGAGGATTCACTCTAGCTGACCGCACCGTGTTGGTGACAATGGATAGACAGAGGTCAGGTGTTTTGCATCATGTACTAACACTCAGGTACCTGTTTGTGGAATGCATTACGGAATGCACACCTCCATTTCTTTCCACTTCTGTTCAAGTTAAGAATGTTTTGTTTTCCATTTTCCATGTGTATTTTACCAAATTCATAACCTAAAGCTGTCATATAATTTAATTATTTTCATCATGTGATATTATTATTATTATTATTTTTTTTTAACCTTTATTTAACTAGGCAAGTCAGTTAAGAAAATGTCTAATTTTCAATGACGGCCTACCGGGGAACAGTGGGTTAACTGCCTTGTTCAGGGACAGAGCGACAGAAGAGTAGTCAGGTAAAAGGTGTATTTGTATTTAGACAGAGAGGGAGGTGTATTTGTATTTAGACAGAGAGGGGAGATATATTTGTATTTAGACAGAGAGGGATGTGTATTTTGTATTTAGACAGAGTTAGGTGTTATTTGTATTTAGACAGAGAGGGAGGTGTATTTTGTATTTAGACAGAGGAGATGTATTTTGTATTTAGACAGAGGGAGGTGTTTTTGTATTTAGACAGAGAGGAGGTGTATTTGTATTTAGACAGAGAGGGAGGTGTATTTGTATTTAGACAGAGAGGGATGTGTATTTTGTATTTAGACAGAGTTAGGTGTATTTGTATTTAGACAGAGGGAGGTGTATTTTTGTATTTTGACAGAGGGAGGTGTATTTTTATTTAGACAGAGAGGGAGGTGTATTTGTTTATTTAGACAGAGAGGGAGGTGTATTTGTATTTAGACAGAGAGGGAGGTGTATTTGGTATTTTAGACAGAGAGGGAGGTGTATTTGTATTTAGACAGAGAGGGAGGTGTATTTGTATTTAGACAGAGAGGGAGGTGTATTTGTATTTAGACAGAGAGGGAGGTGTATTTGTATTTTTTGACAAAGCTATGTGTCATCTTGGTGGCATTCCTAAGTCTAAAATGTCAACTCAGTTTCCTTGTGGAATGTTTGTTTACAGCCCACATGAAAATTGAGGGTTGGGAGTCACCACAAGGTAAAGGCTTTCAATGTAACACCTCCCACCGTCGAATCCCACACGTTCTGTAAACAAACAAGCGGAGAGCTAGAGAGAGGAGTCGGAAGCAGGGAATTCCAATACACAGCACAGTAACACATTTCTGTTGTCTATGTATAATGGATCAATAAAGATTACACATTTCTGTTGTCTATGTATAATGGATCAATAAAGATGACACATTTCTGTTGTCTATGTATAATGGATCAATAAAGATGACACATTTCTGTTGTCTATGTATAATGGATCAATAAAGATGACGTTGTATTAAAAACCTCCTCCAGTGATTTTTTTATACTTTTCCTGTTGAAAAGCGATATCCCAAGTATAAATACAGTAAAGTAAACACACTAAAGAGCCTCCACCATAGAGATCAAAAAAGGAAATGGGGATGGGGGTCATCTGGCAAGCACCCATTCCTGGTTGTTAGGCTGGCGACTACCCTTCCTGGTTGTTAGGCTGGCGACTACCCTTCCTGGTTGTTAGGCTGACGAGTACCCCTTCCTGGTTGTTAGGCTGGTGACTACCCTTCCTGGTTGTTAGGCTGGCGACTACCCTTCCTGGTTGTTAGGCTGGTGACTACCCTTCCTGGTTGTTAGGCTGGTGAGTACCCCCTCCTGGTTGTTAGGCTGGTGACTACCCTTCCTGGTTGTTAGGCTGGCGAGTACCCCTTCCTGGATGTAAGGCTGGTGAGTACCCCTTCCTGGTTGTAAGGCTGGCGACTACCCCTCCTGGTTGTTAGGCTGGCGACTACCCTTCCTGGATGTAAGGCTGGTGAGTACCCCTTCCTGGTTGTTAGCTGGCGACTACCTTCTGGTTGTTAGGCTGGAGTACCCTTCCTGATGTAAGGCTGGTGAGTCCCCTTCCTGGTTGTTAGGCTGGTTGTAATACCCTTCCTGGTTGTTGACTGGCGAGTACCCTTCTGGTTGTTAGCGCTGGCAGACTACCCTTCCTGGTTTGGTTGGCGACTACCCTTCCCTGGTTGTTAGGCTGGCGACTACTTCCTCGGTTGTTATATGGTGAGTACCCTTCCTGGTTGTTTAGGCTGGCGACTACCCTTCCTGGTTGTTAGGCTGACGAGTACCCCTTCCTGGATGTAAGGCTGGTGAGTACCCCTTCCTAGTTGTAAGGCTGGCGACTACCCCTCCTGGTTGTTAGGCTGGCGACTACCCTTCCTGGATGTAAGGCTTGTGAGTACCCCTTCCTGGTTGTTAGGCTGGCAACAACCCTTCCTGGTTGTTAGGCTGGCGACTACCCTTCCTGGTTGTTAGGCTGGCAAGTACCCCTTCCTGAATGTAAGGCTGGTGAGTACCCCTTCCTGGTTGTTAAGCTGGCAACTACCCTTCCTGGTTGTTAGGCTGGCGACTACCCTTCCTGGATGTAAGGCTGGTGAGTACCCCTTCCTGGTTGTTAGGCTGGTGAGTACCCCTTCCTGGTTGTAAGGCTGGTGAGTACCCCTTCCTGGTTGTTAGGCTGGTGAGTACCCCTTCCTGGATGTAAGGCTGGTGAGTACCCCTTCCTGGTTGTTAGGCTGGTAAGTACCCCCTCCTGGTTGTAAGGCTGGTGAGTACCCTTCCTGGTTGTTAGGCTGGTGAGTACCCTTCCTGGTTGTTAGGCTGGTGAGTACCCTTCCTGGTTGTTAGGCTGGCGACTACCCTTCCTGGTTGTAAGGCTGGTGAGTACCCCTTCCTGGACGTAAGGCTGGTGAGCAAATGAGGACAACAAACGCAAAAGTAGTTTGTAGTCTAACAAAAGTAGTCTAACATTTTTTTTTTTATCTACCAAGGTGACATTGTCTGCTGAATCCCATTTCTCCCTCAAAACAGTCAGAATTCATCTTAACTAAAACAATAAATCTGTCTAATGTTTAAGTTTTTTTTTTTGCTGAGGAAGTGTTAGTCACCTCATTTTTAATATACAGTAACTAAGAATTATTGTCCTTCAATTATCAATATTCATATAATTATCAATATTTATATAATTATCAATATTTATATAATATTTCTGAAGTTTGGCTATGGGCACGAAAGCTACTATACATTTGTCCAACATCAGCTTGCTAGCTGAGCCAGTCACTGAAACGATGCTGCTAAACAACCAGCTATCTACTCACACAACGTTGAATCTTCCAACAAAAGTTAGCTATCAAGTTACTGTAGCTAGTAGAGCTAATGCTAATGCATTATGATGAGTTTACGTGAAGCAGCTGTTCTGACGAAAGTCATTGCAGTTGCCTCCTGAGTCAGCTGCTGTGCTCAGCTGACCCAACGAGACAAAGTAAGCCGACATTTAGCGATCGCAGAGAAACATGCTAATCTAAGGACTGATTTCTGATAACAGTCCCATCTTAATTATGGGGCTGCATGTCTACAACTTCAGGGTAATTTAAAAAGACCAAGCATACTTTTTATGTTAGTAAAGGTAGCGCTATCTAGCTATGTCAGTGAACTATCTACAATAGTTAGCTAAGAGAATAGGTTGCCATTTGTGCTCATTTGTAAAAGAGAACTTCGTCTCATCGGGACTCCCTGTTACAATAATAAAATAAATACAAATTGTCCTGGCAGTGACAGCGAGCACAAGGAGTGGAATATTAATCTGATTTCAGGCTAAATTCATCTCTGACTGAAGTTGTAATATGTATTGATGTGTTATCCACATAACAATGCAAATATGTTGTGGTTACATGTGGAACTACTGCTGCTGACGTCACATTGGCTATAATAGCGACTTGACGGCCCGAGTCAGGTACATATTTTCAGGTGCAAGAGACCAGTCTTACTCTGAGCATCAAGGTAGTAGTAGTAGTAGTAGTAGTAGTAGTATCTGGACCTACACTTTTCACTGCTTCAGAAAGCTTCAGAAGACACTGCTAGAAGCCTCAACATGAAGTTCACCATGACCGTGCTGGTGACCATGCTGGTGAGTACACTTGTGAAATGAGGCTTTGAATGAATGGGGTTTCACCCTGACATTCACACTGACACTGTGTGATGCAGATTACAACTTTTGGTGAGGTTACACTTCACAGTTCCTCCTATAGCTGTGTAATTACCCTGTAATTAAACGTGACAGTTCATTATATAGCTGTGTAATAACCCTGTAATTAAACGTGACAGTTCATTATATAGCTGTGTAATAACCCTGTAATNGTAATTAAACGTGACAGTTCACTATATAGCTGTGTAATAACCCTGTAATTAAACGTGACAGTTCATTATATAGCTGTGTAATAACCCTGTAATTACACTAGTAATCCGCTGTGTTGACCTTTTGGATTGACTTACTATTATTTAATTGTTACTATTTAATAACAACAATCAAAACCCTTTAAACCACTTAGGTCTGTTACTATGCACTTACAAAGTGATTACTAAACTCCAGTCAAACTCCAATGCAACAATGTGATTGTAAATCACCTGCGGTGTGAATGGTTTTATGTACAGTAGTCCGTGTATCCCAAATAGAACCCTATTCTCTATTACAGTGTGTGTCCCAAATAGAACCATATTCTCTATACAGGGTGTGTCCCAAATAGAACCCTATTCTCTATACAGGGTGTGTCCCAAATAGCAGTCCTATGGGCCCTGATCAAAAGTAGGACTCCCAAGGGGCACAGCGGTCTAAGGCTCTGCATCTCAGTGCAAGAGGCGTCACTACAGACCCTGGTTCAAGTCCAGGCTGTATCACAACTGGTCGTTATTGGGAGTCCCATAGGGTGGCGGACAATTAGTCCAACGCCGTCCTGGGTTTAGGGTTTGGCCGTGGGTAGGCTGTCATTGTAAATTAGAATTAGTTCTTAACTGACTTGCCTAGTTAAATAAAAAAATATGGAAAAGGGTGGAATTTGAGATGAGGATGTGACAATGTTGTCTTTTTTTGTGAATTCAGGGTTTTTCTGCTGGTGTGTCTAGTGATGCACTTTCTGTGCAGCGACCCTTCGATTCTGCACAAAATCCCCCAAGTTAGACCAATCCACTGGCCTAACGATGGACCGGAACTGTCCTATGGCCAGCCTGTTTCTGGATATGTCAATGTTTCCTTGTTCTTGTGAATTTAGGCTTTGCTGCTGTCTGGTCTGGTGAGGAGCGATCTGTATACCAGCTTTCATAACAAATGCTGTACTGCCAGTCAAAGGTGCAAACCGTCGCACAACAGAACGTCACAGAAGCTACCGAAGGTTCTCTTGCAAACCATTCATCTTGGGTATAACTCACTGGCCCGCTGGAATTACACGTGAGTAGGCTGAGGTTTGAATCACAATGGAGCTAGGTGGGCTGAGCACCCCCATAGCAAATCAGGAACCCCCATAAGAATTGCAATATCAATGCCACCCCCCATCCTGCCCCCAAAAAAGGTTGAATATAGGCTAGTTGTAGCAGTAGTAGTAGTACTAGTAGCAGCAGCTGTAGTAGTAGTACTAGTAGCAGCAGCTGTAGTAGTACTAGTAGCACAAAGGCTGTAGTAGTAGTAGTATAGTAGTAGTTAGTCAGCGTAGTAGTAGCAGCAGCAGCAGCTGTATAGTAGCTAGCAGCGTAGAATAGTAGTAGCATAGCAACAGTAGCAACAGCAGCAGCAGCAGTAAGCAGTAGCAGCAGCAGTAGCAACAAGTAAGTAGAGTAGTAGTAGTAGTAGTAGTAGTAGTAGTCAGTAGTAGTAGCAGCAGCAGCAGTTAGTAAGCAGCAGCAGCCAGTAGCAGCAGCAGTAGTAGCAGCAGCAGCAGTAGTAGTAGTAGCAGCAGCAGTAGTAGTAGTAGTTGGTGATATTTGTTGTGGTAGCTTATTACCTAATTTTTTACTTCCTTCTCTTTAAGAACGGACACGAACGAAAACAGGACACCACCACACATCGAAAACGCTACCTGCTTGCATTGTGTGGACGAGGGGCTGAAGGCAGTGCCGATTCAGTATGAGATTAATTTAATTCACAGAATAAGATGTGACGATAAACAGATTGTTACTTGTAAGTGTCCTTGCAGGGTTAATGTAGGCTGCACCTGTGTGAGAGAATAACTCTGTGTGAAAGAGAAGAACTGGCGTTGTATTTCTGCTAGGTATCTTCCTGAGTAGAGGAGTGTATAGGCCTATATATCGACTGAATCCCAAATGATTCCCTATTCCCTATATAGTGCACTGCAGTCTGATAATTATCTGTACAAAACAATTAATCTGATAATATTTGTGGAATATATATATTTTTTTTTAAACGCTTGATTTATGTTTTCCAGTTTCTTGAAATACTTTGCAAAGGCAACTTATTTCTATGTGAAAAACTGAACTATTCATTCCTTTATAATAGACGTTCCCATCCAGAGGAACTTATAGTAGTGAGTGCATATATTTTCATGCTCGTCCCCTGTGGGAATCGAACCCACAACCCTAGCATTGCAAGCGCCCCATGCTCTACCATTTGAGCCACATCCTCACATGACATCATCACAAACCACTTGATGTCTCAATGTACTCAATTACTGTATTGGTCGTTGTTTATCTCCATGGTGATAGAAAGTCTACAGGTACAAATGTAGATGACACGCCTATGTACAATATAGCAATGTACATTTACATTAAAYGGTTTGTAAGGATGGTACATTTATACKGCACAAAAMGTGGCTGTTTTCYATGTKATTTGATCAAGAAAAATATTTAATTTGATGT
Source organism: Salvelinus sp. IW2-2015 (assembly GCF_002910315.2). NCBI lineage: Eukaryota > Metazoa > Chordata > Actinopteri > Salmoniformes > Salmonidae > Salvelinus > Salvelinus sp. IW2-2015. The sequence goes on along the minus strand of NW_019944197.1, from coordinate 15,871 downwards.
GGATATGTTGTGTCTTTGCACCTTTTGATGTAAAATGTTTGAGGACAGAGTTTTGTTCTTTCTGRATTCCATTAGAATGACAATCCCAGAGAAAGGGACAGGGGCAACAACTCTTACAAATCCAACTATTGAATCTTGCAAGATTCTGTTCTTAATTWWWMMAMYWMCSTWTTTTTTGCCAAAGCTGAGAAGCTGAACAGATTTGGCCGTGCTACAGATATCTACATCTGTCTGCTAATACTAGTAAAGGCCAAGTGCACTACTTTTGTGGGGGGAAAAAATATATATGATTGAAGTGGATTTAACAAGTGACATCAATAAGGGATCATAGCTTTCACCTGGATTCACCTGTTCAGGCTATGTGTGGAGGTCTATTAAGGCAGCCCCCCCCCCCCCGTACCTCTCTGATCCAGAGAGGTTGGGTTTGAATACGGAAGACACCTTTCAGTTAAATGCATTCAGTTGCACACCTGACTAGGTATATCCCCCTTTACCTTGTCATGGAAAGAACAGGCGTTCCAATTTTCTTTTCAACACTCAGTGTATAATAATCTGAATTTACTCTACCTCCTTCTTTTGACTTGTGATATGTGGTTACTTTACCTACCGTAGTTGAATGCACTGACTGTAAGTCGCTCTGGACAGGGGGCAGCTGCTAAATGACCTAATGTAGTGTAGTGTAATGTCATGTAAATCTAAAATAACCAAATTTCTTTTGAGCACTGAATGGAGCACAGGGCCTAAACATTTCCAGTGAACGCTGCTCTGGTTTTTTAATAGCCTCGACTCCTCTAGAGGGGTTGAAAATCTATAGATTTTTAAAAAAGAAAAACAGGGTTTTGTGTATTGTGCTGTACATGTTTATCTCTTGTAGAGAGATTCTTATATTATGCTTCCGATTGGTATTGTTCTTAAATGTTAGCTATGTAATTTGACTTGTGTGATATAATTATCAAATACCTATTMCATGTCTTTGTTTATTAATCATTTCCATTGTTTCAATTTCTTAAGGAAATATCACCATCTTGTGATTTTATTCATGCATTTTGTCCAGTTGAATGTCTAACAAYGTATTTGTGTTTGTCAACAACTGAGTGGTTATCTGGTTTAATAAAATATTATAGATCTACCTGATATAATTGTTCATCGAATCTGTATCAAAAGTTGGGTTGAGAGTGAGACATTTTCATTTACTAACCTTTTCTGAAGCAGATTCCAATGGCTCAGCTGGTTGGAGCATGAATCTTGCATATTACATGTTATCATTATATAATTCTATCTGGGATTCACTACAGGCAAAAGACAACTTGTTGCTCTCAGTAGCTAGGTTTCCATCCAATTGGCGACAGATTTTCATACAAATATTTTTTAAATCCTCAATAACAAAATATACAAATTTTCCCTACCAGTGGTGTGTTTCCACCAAACTGACTTGTTGAATAAAAATCTGAAGGTCAATGTGTTTCCATGGCATTTTCAACTCAACCACTAGTTTTGTCACAAAAAACTGTTGCGTTTAAATAACAAATGTCCCTACTCTGGTCTTGGCACGTGCTCTCTAGCCAACAGCTCTGCAGATACAGGGTAAACTAAAGAAGAGATTGAAGAGATTATTATGGATTAGGCAGTCAAGCATTGATCATCATGTCACCAGAATAAGACCCTCAATATTTGTTGGAAAGGAGCATAAAGCTCGAACGGATGTATCTGGGATTGCAAACTATCCCGGATTACAAAGGGAAACCCAGCCGTAAGCTGCCCAGTGAAGCAAGCCTACCAGATGAGCTAAATGCCTTCTATGATAGCTTCGAAGCAAGCAACATTGAACCATGCATGAGAGCACTAGCTGTTTCCGGACAACTGTGTGATCACCAGGGGTTGGATCCGGTTCAAGGAACAGAACTTTACTCAGGGCATGACAAGCTGGCAAGTGTCTTCAATTACCTTTTCAACCTCTCCTTGACCCAGTCTGTAATACCTACATGTGTCAAGCATACCACTATAGTCCCTGTGCCCAAGAACGCCTAGGTAACCTGTCTAAATAACTATCGCCCCGTAGCACTCACATCTGTAGCCATAAAATGCTTTGAAAGGCTGGTCATGGCTCACATCAACGACATTATCCCAGACACCCTGGACCCATTCTAATTTGCRTATCACCCAAACACATGCACAGATGACACAATCTCTATTGCACTCCACACTGCCCTTTCCCACCTGGACAAGAGGAACACCTATGTGTAAATGCTATTCATTGACTACAGCTCAGCGTTCAACACCATAGTGCCTTCAAAGCTCATCACTAAGCTAAGGACCCTGGGACTGAACACCTCCCTCTGCAACTGGATCCTGGACTTCCTGACGGGCCGCCCCCAGGTGGTGAAGGTAGGCTTAGCCCCCTCCTGTACTCCCTGTGCACCCACAACTGCACAGCCGCACATGATTCCAACACCATCATTAAGTTTGCCAACGACACCTACCACCGTCAATCATGAGACCAGGACAACAACCTCAAYGTAAGCCAGACAAAGGAGCTGATCGTGGACTACAGGAAACGGAGGGCTGAGCACACCCCCATTCAGGGCTGTAGTGGAGCAGGCMGAGAGCTTCAAGTTCCTCTGTGTCCACATCACCAAGCATCTATCATGGTCCACACACACCAACACAGTCGTGAAGAGGGCACGACAATACCTCTTCCCCATCAGAAGGCTTGTCATGTGTCAGAAGGCAGATTTGGCATGTGTCCCCAGATCCTCAAAAAGTTATACAGCTGCACCATTGAGACCATCTTGACTGGCTGCATCACTTCCTGGTATGGCAACTGCTTGGCATCCGGCAGTAAGGTGCTACAAAGGGCGTACAGCCCGGAACATAAGTGGGGCTGAGCTCCCCTGCCATCCAGGACCTCTATACCAGGCGACAGGGGTGCAACTTTGGTTTTAGAAATGGGGGGGGACATAACTTGGTGGGTTGTCTGAGGGTCTATCCCTCAGACACCCCGTGACAAAACAAMGGTTACAAAACATTTCATMGTTTGATTCAGGTCTAGTGTGATTGAGGCAAAAAATAATAGCTAAAGTTAGCGAGCTAGYTAACGTTAGCCAACATTTGGCTAGCTCTAGCTAATATTGGTACATCATCAAATGTACTTCTGTTGAAACGTGACAAAACGAAGGCTACAAAACATTTCCATACACACAACAGCTGKTAGATACTGCTACCTGACAGACAGMSAGAGGGGATGAAGCAACGGCTAACGTAACATGTCATTTGCACTGGGAATAAATACTTTTTTTYCTGTCAAACAGCAGTTACCTTGCCCGYTAGATCAGTCAACTAAAGWGTAGCCAGTTTCTGCTATGCTTGCTATTACAACTCGGAGAGAAAAAGCGCAGACAGCAGCTGCGTCTGATCATCTTTCCCATGCTGGTCCTATACGTCAGCCTTTCAGAARCTTTGCCTTCACACATCCTGCCTGCACAAGATGTGGTGTCCATGTGGTCCTACGTTCTGCCTGCTTAAACTGGAAAACAGCCTACTCAACAGCTCTGAGGCGTCCACATGGTCCTRAAGCACACCGGGCCGTGTTTATATCCCATTATATACTGTTTCAGAATGTGGAAGGGTCATGCCCCCCTGTCCCCAGTGAAAGTTGCGCCCCTGCCAGGCAGTTCTCAGAGGAAGGCTTTAAAAAAATTAAAGACTCCAGCCACCCAAGTCATAGACTGTTCTCTCTGCTACTGCATGGCAAGCTGTACTGATGGAAGTCTGGAACCAACAGGACCCTGAACAGCTTCTTCCCCAAGCCATTATGTAACGGATGTGAAATGGCTATCTAGTTAGCGGGTACGCGCTAGTAGCGTTTCAATCAGTTACGTCACTTGCTCTGAAACCTAGAAGTAGTGTTGCCCCTTGCTCTGCCTTTGTGGAGCGATGGGTAACGATGCTTCGTGGGTGACCGTTGTTGATGTGTGCAGAGGGTCCCTGGTTCGCGCCTGTGTCGGGGCGAGGGGACRGACGTAAAGTTATACTGTTACAATTAGATGGCTAAATAGTGAGTCCAGGTAACTATTTAACTATCTGCATTAACCCTTTTTACACCAACTCTTTTGTCTCAGCACATACACTGCTGCTACTGTTATCGGTCACTTTACCATTATCATTTATCATTACTCATTGTGTATTTATTATTATGTGTTTTACGTTTCAATTATTTCTATATATTTTCTTTCTCTCTGCATTGTTGTGAACATAAGTAAGCATTTCACTGTTAGTCTACAGCTGTTGTTAACAAAGSATGTGACAAATAACATTTGATTTGACATTTTTATTTGACCACCCTGTGAAGTTCATCATAACTTATTTCATCTGTAGCCTAATAAACTGTAGTTTTCCCGAGTCTGTGTGGGAGGACCACACACCATATCATCGCGTGACTCCAAATGTACTTCGATATGATGGTTGTATCAATATTTGCGCATAAATACGTTTCCACCATCATTTCTAGCGTAATTAATTTTACCATCACAAAAAGATCCCACCATGTCAAACGAACAGATTATCTGTCGGCATTTATAACATTTTGCCGAAACTTAATGTTTCCATTACAGCTGTGATTTCTTATATATATGGTATGACTTTACTCGCGTAACGTGGTTGGTGGATCATTGTATTTTCTTTGTAACAATATTTGCACAAAAGCCAAGTTTTGTTTTTTAATGTTTCCATACGGAAGTAATTACTTGCGACACCGGTAGTAGAGGTTTAACATCCGGTAACGACGTTCTCTCTTTCCTGTCAGCCATTTGTGATAAAAGGTGAGAGAAAGATTTTCTCTGTTGTACGAATACAAAAATACTGTACTTTCATTAATCATAGCTGTCCAATTGGCGAAAGAATATATTGCAAAGCATCTCCGCTAACGGTAGCGCTTTGTTTATTTTGAATGTTGTCGTTATTTTTGGCACATTTTATGGTAAAAAAAAAGTCGGCATGCTACCGCTGTGCCTGCCACATGCTGGAAGCTTCGGCGTCAACGCAAATGTTCACATGGCTTCGTATTTGCTTATGAACGTCTCCCCTCTCCACCAAAGATTATTTATTGAATTCTGATATTTAATAAGCGCATTATTTTTCCCTACCTAACGTTGCCATGCTAACGAGAAATGTTGACATTGGCTAACTATCTAGCACGTTAACAAATTAAGCTAGCTAACGTTAGCTAATTGACTTATGATAGCTAATGTAGTAAAAAAATGAAGAAAAGTAAGGACGAGAAATGTCGGAGTCCGGCCTATAAATATGTGATGAATGTATAGAYTATATGGGAAAGGGGGATGCCTAGTCGGTTCTCCAACTGCCTTAATCGACATCCATCTCTKTGGCGCCCGGGGAACAGTGGGTTTACCTTGTCAGCTTGGGGATTTGATCCAGCAATCTTCCCGTTACTGGCCCAACGCTCTACCCACGTACTATATCTGAAGAATGGTATATGTACAGCAATAGTTAAATAGCATAGGCCTTGACTAGAATACAGTATTTACTTATGAAGTGGGTTAAACGGTATGTGAATATTAAAGTGAACAGTGTTCCATGACTTTGTACATAGGGCAGCAGCCACTAAGGTGGTAGCTCAGCAAGTGTGTGACACGTTCAGGGCAGGGTATTGAACTTCCGTGTGGTGCAAGCTAGCTGATTTAATAGCTCATCTTTTTCTCTGCTACTCACAGATCGAGTGACCGATCAGCACCAAAAAAAAAACAGAATGCAGAACGACGCCGGTGAATTCGTGGACCTGTAYGTCCCACGTAAATGGTGAGTAACTCGTAGCGCCACACCTGTAACTAGCTAGGTAGCTAAATAAGCCTACGATAACGAGCAAAGTTAGTAGTTTTGCGAAATGGCTAGATAGTTGGTTTTATAGCTAGATACATAATTTAACTTCGTTGATGAAAGCATTCTAAATCAATTTTGCCCTGTCAACAACATTAGCTAGAGGTCCTGTAAYTCTGATTCTATATACAACTTGCTAYGACCCKGTGTCTTTCAGCTCTGCAAGCAACCGAATCATCGGAGCCAAGGACCACGCCTCCATCCAGATCAACATTGCTGAGGTAATAACTAGTGGCACTAGCTACAGAACTCTGGAACTTCATAATGTACTTTAATGTACTTTAATACATAATGTACTTTTGAGTGTGTCTCAAATAACACCCTATTTCCTATGTAATGCACTACTGAAAGTAGTGGACAAAAGTAGTGCACTGTGTAGGGGATCGTGTTCCATTTGAGCCACACCACAGGAGGTTGGTGGAACCTTAATTGGGGAGGACTGGGCTCTTGGTAATGACTGGTGCGGATTCGGTGGAATGGTATCAAATATCAAACACATGTGTTTGTGTCAAACACATTTCTATGTGTTTGATGCCATTCCATTTGCTCGGGTCTGGCCATTTATGAGCCGTCCTCCCCTCAGCAGCCTCCACTGAAACACACCCAGTAGTCTTCATTGATCTGGGCCCAGTTTCCCCGAAAGCGATGGAAGTTGAGTTGTACCAGTGTTTTAACGATGCGTCTTTCCTACAACGGCCGAAGATGCATTTCCCAAAACGGCACACCGACAGAAAAGCCGCTAAGTGCGTTGTCGATACTGATAGGATTTAACCTCTACAGGATCTGATAGGATTTTAAGAAAAGACAGCTCTGCTCTCAGAACAGCTTACTCAACTCAAATCTTACCTTAACATTGTAATTATTTCACAATACTGACGACAGATCAGCTCTTATAGAGCGATAACACGGGTAACCCAAACTCAGTCCTCGGGACCCCAAAGGGGTGCACATTTTGGATTTTCCCCCGAGCACTAAACAGCTGATTCAAATAATCAACTAATCGTCAAGCTGTGATAGTTTGAATAAGCTCTGTGGTGTTAGGGGCAACAAAACAACAACAAACAAACGAGGACCGAGTTTGGGGAAACGCTGGATTACCATCTATGGCTGCRCATATTGAGACCGTAGTCTACAAGCGGCAAAATAGAACTCAAGTTATTGGAACGTGCATTTCGATACAGGGATGCAAACTTTCCAGTGATATTCGCCATTTGGATTGCAAAATAGTTTATCCACATGAATCGTGTAGATCCTTGGAAAGGGGGGGGGGTACGAGGTACGATCTGCTTGATTAACGGCGTTAACCTTTTTTAAATAACATTTTACAGCTGACATGGCACTTTTCTAAGGCTACTTAGTATATGAGAGCGATTTTTAAAACACAAGTAGTACAATAGAAAACAAAGCTTAGCGTAGCTAACTAAATAAAGAGATTTTGGAGAAGTGGTCTTAGCTCACAGTAGTGTTGTCATCCATCGTTTGTAGTTCCCATGCTTGCAGCTCGGGCTCATGCTAACTAAATCAATGACCATGGATTATGTTTTATACTTTCTGCCAATAATCAGTGAGATTTAATGCTAAACATATTGTAAATAACCTGTAACACTGACCCCCCCCCAAAAATGTATTGTGTTCTGCGCGGGCAGAATTTGGCATGTACTAGCAACGGACGCTAATAGCTTCTCGAATCCCATTGTGACGTGGGGGGGGGGCACTTATTGGCAGGGGGTCAATATTTGGCATGACAGGCCCTCTACTCCTTATAACCTCATTGTACTAATTACATTTTTTATTACAGGTTGACAAGGTAACCGGYCGCTTCAATGGCCAGTTCAAGACCTACGCTATCTGCGGTGCCATCCGTAGAATGGTAGGTTTCTCCGCTTTCAAAAGGCCATGGGTGCAAATTTCCAGTAATTTTGTTCCATAAATTCAGAGTCCTCCGACTGGGATTTCTTGGAAAAGTTACTGGAATTTTGCAACCTTACACAAGGCGATGTTGCAGGTCGTTGGCAGCGAGGCTTGGCCTGAAGTGTCTCTGTCCTCTTGTAGTGTCTCTGTCCTCCTGCGGTGGCTCTGTCCTCCTGTAGTGGCTTTGTCCACCTGTAGTGTCTGTTACAGATAACAGGTGGTTTGAGGCCATGCTGTCTCCTCCATAGCAAGGTTATAGGTACACCTCAGACATACCACTGGCATCAACTATCTTTTATCCTAGCATCCAGGTACATGAATTATAGAGACCACTACCTCCCCTTTCCAAAGTCTGGTGTTATCAGTGTAGATTCAGGAGAGGAAGTCACTCACACATTTTTCCCACAAGTCACCATGGCATCATTTGATATTGTTCATTATCTTCTGTGTGATGGTGTTTGACAAATGTGAGGTGAGAGTGTGTGTGTGTGTATAAAGAGGAACTGTCTAACGGACCCTCCTGTCCCATCCCGCAGGGTGAGGCTGACGACTCCCTCCTGAGGCTGGCTAAGACCGACAGCATCGTGTCAAAGTAAGTACCTGCGTTGTCTCTGCTGTACCGTGTCCAGCCTAGTGTTTGTCACGATACCAACATTTTGACTTCGCTACCACAACAAAGGAAGGCCTTTTAGCCAAAGTCACAGAATGGCYCTTGATCCAGACAGATTTGTCGTGTTCAATATCATTACATTTTAAATGTATGCATTAAATGAATCAATCATACAATATTTATTTATTTAGCAAACYACATAATATACAGGTAATTTATTCGAGTGATAAATCTCTGTTGGTAAACTGGGTAAATCAAGATGTAGCCATGGTCTAGTCACAATACAGGTGGATTCATATTCAATAGGAGTGTGTGAAATGTAGAGTTATAGAGCTCGTTTTGGTGCTGATTTCATGGGGCTACAGACGAAAAACAAATCTACTTCCCTTCCATTTGATACTTATTTTATTATACTGATCAACTACATTTTGCACACACAAAAAAAAGAACCATTCTGTTCTTATATAAAAGTGTGCCTGTTTCTTTAAGAGTCATGATGTCATTCAGTCAGTTTGAGGCTGGCGCAAAGATAATGTTGACTGGGAGAGATGTGAGGCGGGGGGTGGGACTAAATAAGATAATTCATTAATAACGTTTTTTGGTGACAATCAGTGTTGAAATCAGCAATATTTTTTGCCTTRTGATTTGCATATTATCACAAACGAGGTACTAGGGTAGAACGACCTGCTGTTTAGTACCAACGAATGCAGCAAGCAACGAATATCCGTAATACTGAGATTGCGTCGTCCAATGCGTTTGATTCCCGCCGTACATTTAATTTTGGTACGTTCCCTCAGCTGATTAGCAGCTGCTGTCAGACACACGTGGATCTCGAAAGGCGATTCTCTTCCAATAGTGTGTGCAGTGAATTCTACACAAATAAAAAATAAAAGTCTAAATGACTATGACATCCTGGCATTTTTGAGGCATACTAAATGTTTAAAATGTCACATACTAATAAAACTTTACTGCTTACTGAACAAATATAGATACGCAACAATGTCAAAGATTTTACTGAGTTACAGTTAATATACGGAAATCAGTCAATTTAAATGAATTCATTAGACTCTAATCTATGGATTTCACATGACTGGGCAGGGGCACAGCCATGGGTGGGTCTGGGAGGGCGTAGGCCCACCCACATAGCAGCCAGTCCCAGCCAATCAGAATGAGTTTTTGCCCACAAAAGGGCTTTATTACAGACGGAAATACTCCTCAGGTGTAGATTTTTGTTCAGTCTATTTGGAACGCACATATGGGTATTCGTGCACAGCCAGTGTGTGATTGGGGCCGTTGTTCGCCTAAATTAAACTGTGATTGGTGACGTTGTTCGCCTAAATTAAACTGTGATTGGGGCCGTTGTTCGCCTAAATTAAACTGTGATTGGTCAGGCTCTACTACTGCAACACACCCAGATGTAATGTCCTCACTGATGTGATCTAATGTCCTTTTCCTCTCCCTTTTCCTAACAGGAACTTCTAGGTCGGGTGATGCGCCTCTGGAATCTCTTTGTAAAATAAAAACCAGAATGAATTTGAATTTGTTTCAAGCATCATTATTACTCATAGATGATTGGTCCTAACTCCAGTTCATAGTTTCAACCATTGGATTTAAATTGGCTCATATTTGTGTGAAAGATGCCCGCCTCCAAGTGAGTGATTTGATGTACCCTGAAAAAAAATATAAACGAAACAACATGTCTGGTGAGTATGCAGGCCATGGAAAAACTAGGACAAATACAGCTTCCAGGAAATGTGTCCAGATCCTTGGGTCATGGGGCCATGCATAATCATGCTGAAACATGAGGTGATGGCGGTGGATGAATGGCACGACAACAGGCCTTAGGATCTCGCCACGGTATCTGTGCATTCAAATTGCCTTTGATAAAAATGAAATTGTGTTCGTTGGCTAAAGCTTATGCCTGTTGTCATGCCATTCATCCACCACCATCACCTCGTGTTTCAGCATGATTATGCACCCATACCGTAACCCCATCACCACCGTGGGGCGCTCTGTTCACATCGATAACGTGCTCACCTATACACGTGGTCTGCCGATTGGACGTACTGCCAAATTCTCTAAAATGCCGTTGGAGGCGGCTTATGGTAGAGAAATTAACATTCGTTAAGATGACAACAGCTCTGGTGGACATTCCTGCAGTCGGCAGGACTGATTGAACTAAAATTACCAATGTTTCTCTTTACAAGAGGCATTTTGTAGAATCGTGTTGTGCTACTTTATTTTCACCACTAGATGGCACACCATGTCAATACATGTTTACCTGTGAAACTTAAATTTTTATCCCAATTTATGTTGTGTTATCAGGAAATAGATAACATTTGAGAGAAACTGTCAGCGATGGATTGGTATATATATCCCGTAGTCAACATTCCACATTAAATTACATTTACATTTTAGTCATTTAGCAGACGCTCTTATCCAGAGCGACTTACAGTAGAGTGCATACATTTTATTACATTTTTACATACTGAGACAAGGATATCCCTACCGGCCAAACCCTCCCTAACCCGGACGACGCTATGCCAATTGTGCGTCGCCCCACGGATCTCCCGGTTGCGGCCGGCTGCGACAGAGCCTGGGCGCGAATCTCAAATACAGTTGAAAATGAACGGTCGTGGTTTATTTAGTCTCACTAGTGTAAAGTGAATCTCAGAGTGCTAACTGCTAATCTAACCATTCTGAACTGCTGTTTTAGTGTCATTCCGAATGGTTTGGCCTAAATAACGTTTCAGGCTGTGTTAATAGATATGACCTTGTTTCCCAACCCTGGTCCAAACAGTACACACTTTTTGTTGTACCCGTGGTCAAACACACCTCCATTCGGATCACTGAGGGCTTGATGATCAACTGACAAGTTGAATCTGGTGTGCGTGTCCAGGTTTACAATAACAACGTGTACTGTTGGGGGTACTGGAGGACCAAAGGTTGGGAAACACTGAGATATGAGGCTTGTTCCCTTGGTGTGGCCTAGCTAACGTTGAGACTGTATTAAGATAACAGGTTGTCTTATAAGATAACAGGTTTTCTCTGCAGAGAGTATGTAGATAGTCATCACTGTAAACACAGACTTCTACTTGGTCCTGAGTCCCAACAGCTGATAGTAGACTGCTTTAAAATCCCTCTCGCTGAGGTCAAATGAAAGGACTGCTTTAAAATCTCTCTCGCTGAGGTCAAATGAAAGGACTGCTTTAAAATCTCTCCTTCCCTATCTCGCTGAGGTCAAATGAAAGGACTGCTTTAAAATCTCTCTCCTTCCCTCTCTTGCTGAGGTGAAATTAAATTTTAAATTGGTGTCTGTTCGTTTCCCACACTCTTTTCCAAACCCCGTCTCGGCCTTCCTCTGCCTCTCTCACCCCTCTCTCTCTCCTAGGTGAAATGAAATACCTTAGGTTGGTGAAGCCCTTCATTATTGAGAATGCTGATTACAGCATTAGTCCCTGTCTCTCAGCTCTCTCACTGCCTCCTACATGGGACTCAGGTCTCTGAGGTCACATGACCTGCAGTCTCATGTCACGCTTTGTCTTTTATTCAGGGGTTAAAAGGTTGGAATCAAGTTCGCAGACCAGGTCTGTGTCCCAAATGGGACCCTATTCTCTATTTAGTGCACTAATTCTTACCAGGGCACATAGGCTTCTGGCAAAAAGTAGCTCACTATGTAAGGAATCTTACCTGTGACAGGAAACTTTTTTTTTTAAGATGTTGGGATAATTCCCCCTGGAATCTCTGAGGTTTGGTTTTAAACAGACTCAATTAGCCATGGAGCTTAGATGCAGTTGAGGGTTTTGGTGGTTAAAGTCTAGAATAAGGTGCCGTTCGGGAATGGCCTGTGTCAGGGATAGCAAGGGGCCTTCATGGGGTAAGTAAGGGGCCTCAATGGGGAGTGGTTATATTAAGGGGCCTCAATGGGGAGTGGGGATAGCAAGGGGCCTCGATGGGGAGTGGGGATAGCAAGGGCCTCAATGGGGAGTGGTTATATTAAGGGGCCTCGATGGGGTGTGGTTATATTAAGGGGCCTCGATGGGGAGTGGGGATAGTAAGGGGCCTCAGTGGGGAGAGCAAGGGGCCTCAATGGGAGTGGGGATAGCAAGGGGCTCGATGGGGAGTGGGGATAGCAAGGGGCCTCGATGGGGGTGGGGATAGTAAGGGGCCTCGATGGGGAGTGGGATAGTAAGGGGCCTCAATAGGGAGTGGGGATAGTAAGGGCCTCGATGGGGATTGGGAGAGTAAGGGGCCTCGATGGGGGAGTAAGGGGCCTCGATGGGGGGTGGGGAGAGTAAGGGCCTCGATGGGGAGTGGGGAGAGTAAGGGGCTCGATGGGGAGAGTAAGGGCCTCGATGGGGGGTGGGGAGAGTAAGGGGTCTCGATGGGGAGTGGGGATAGCAAGGGGCCTCGATGGGGAGTGGGGATAGTAAGGGGCTCGATGGGGGGTGGGGCCCCTTATATCCCCACTCCCATCGAGGCCCTTACTCTCCCCACTCCCATCGAGACCCTTACTCTCCCCACTCCCATCGGGTCCCTTACTGGGGATAGTAAGGGGTTCGATGGGGGGTGGGGATAGTAAGGGGTCGATGGGGAGTGGGGATAGTAAGGGGCCTCAATAGGGAGTGGGGATAGTAAGGGGCCTCGATGGGGATTGAGGAGAGTAAGGGCTTGATGGGGAGAGTAAGGGGCCTTGATGGGGGGTGGGGAGAGTAAGGGGCTCAATGGGGAGTGGGGATAGTAAGGGGCCTCGATGGGGAGTGGGGAGAGTAGGGGATACCAGGGAACAGTGGAAAGTTGCTTGTGCCTGTACATACAGCTCTACGCTCTGCCGTTGTCTACCTACCTACCTGGACCCCACATACCTGCGTCTGGGGGCGTTGAGGTTGAAGTGAGCTTCTGGGCGCCAGGTAAAGAATACAAACCCTCATCCACCGCCAGGTAACAGAGGAAGCATTGTCTCAGCCAGAGCCTGGTGAAGGGCGCTAGGGGATATAATAAGGCCTAAAAAAGCTACCTTTGAATCTGTGTTGGGATCTTATCAGTCCATACATGCCCCAGAGTCATACATAGGGTACTTCCCAAATGGTGCCTAGGCCCTATATAGTGTATTACTTATAACTGGAGCCCGGGCCCTGGTCAAGGAGTCACTATATAGAGCAGTGGTAGGGAACCGTCTTCCTGGTGCCCCCCCCCCCGGGCCCTGGTCAACAGGAGTCCACTATATAGAGCAGTGGTAGGGAACCGTCTTCCTGGAGCCCCCCCCCTCGGGGCCTGGTCAACAGGAGTCCACTATATAGAGCAGTGGTAGGGAACGTCTTCCTGGAGGCCCCCCCCCCGGGCCCTGGTCAACAGGAGTCCACTATATAGAGCAGTGGTAGGGAACCGTCATCCTGGAGCCCCCCCCCCCCCCCGGGCCTGGTCAACAGGAGTCCACTATATAGAGCAGTGGTAGGGAACCGTCTTCCTGGAGGCCCCCCCCTCGGGCCCTGGTCAACAGGAGTCCACTATATAGAGCAGTGGTAGGGAACCGTCTTCCTGGAGCCCCCCCCCGGGCGCTGGTCAACAGGAGTCCACTATATAGGAGCAGTGGTAGGGAACCGTCTTCCTGGAGCCCCCCCCCGGGCCCTGGTCAACAGGAGTCACTATATAGAGCAGTGGTAGGGAACCGTCTTCCTGGAGCCCCCCCCCCCCCCCGGGGCCCTGGTCAAACAGGAGTCCCTATATAGAGCAGTGGTTAGGGAACCGTCTTCCTGGAGCCCCCCCCCCCCCCCCCCCCGGGCCCTGGTCAACAGGAGTCCACTATATAGAGCAGTGGTAGGCAACCGTCTTCCTGGAGTGCTGTAGGATTTTGCCCCAACCTGGCACCACACCTGACCAACTGAGCTAATAGATCAGTTCAGTGATTTGCCTAAATTCAACACACTTGATCTTCAAGTCGGTTAAAATGAGGAAAAACACAGCAAGGGCCTCAGCTGTGTTACGATAACAGGTTGTCTCTGCGCCCAGAGTGTATAGATAGTCATACTGCTATGCAAGGGCCTTAGTGCAGGGTTGCCTGTCTCTGATATTACTGCAGGGTTGCCTGTCCCTGATATTAGTGCAGGGTTGCTGTCCTCTGATATTAGTGCAGGTTTGCCTGTCTCTGATATTAGTGCAGGGTTGCCTGTCTCTGATATTACTGCAGGGTTGCCTGTCTCTGATATTAGTGCAGGGTTGCCTGTCCTGATATTAGTGCAGGGTTGCCGTCTCTGATATTAGTGCAGGGTTGCTGTCTCTGATATTAGGGCAGGTTGCCTGTCTCTGATATTAGGGCAGGGTTGTCTGTCCTTGATATTAGTGCAGGGTTGCCTGTCTCTGATATTACTGCAGGGTTGCCTGTCTCTGATATTAGTGCAGGGTTGCCTGTCTCTGATATTACTCAGGGTTGCCTTTCTGATATTAGTGCAGGTTGCCTGTCTCTGAATAGTTGCAGGGGGTTGCCTGTCTCTGATATTAGTGCAGGGTTTCCTGTCTCTGATATTACTGCAGGGTTGCCTGTCTCTGATATTAGTGCAGGGTTGCCTGTCCCTGTATTACTGCAGGGTTGCCTGTTCCTGATATTAGGGCAGGGTTGCCTGTCTCTGATATTAGTGGCAGGGTTGCCTGTCCTGATATTACTGCAGGGTTGCCTGTCCCTGATATTAGAGCAGGGTTGCCTGTCTCTGATATTAGTGCAGGGTTGCCTGTCTCTGATATTAGTGCAGGGTTGCCTGTCTCTGATATTAGTGCAGGGCTGCTGTCTCTGTCCCTGATATTAGTGCAGGGTTGCCTGTCCTGATATTAGAGCAGGGTTGCCTGTCTCTGTCCTGATATTAGTGCAGGGTTGCTCTGTCTCTGATATTTAGTGCAGGGTTGCCTGTCTCTGATATTAGTGCAGGGTTGCCTGTCTCTGATATTAGTGCAGGGCTGCCTGTCTCTGATATTAGTGCAGGGTTGCCTGTCTCTGATATTAGTGCAGGCTGCCTGTCCCTGATTTAGTGCAGGGTTGCTGTCCTGATATTAGTGTAGGGTTGCCTGTCTCTGATAATTAGTGTAGGGTTGCCTGTCTCTGATATTTAGTGCAGGGCTGCCTGTCCCTGATATTACTGCAGGGCTGCCTGTCTCTGATATTAAGTGCAGGTTTGCCTGTCTCTGATATTAGTGCAGGGTTGCCTGTCTTGATATTAGTGCAGGGTTGCTGTCCCTGATATTACTGCAGGGCTGCCTGTCTCTTGATATTAGTGCAGGGTTGCCTGTCTCTGATATTAGGGCAGGGTTGTGTCTGTCCTGATATTAGTGCAGGGTTGCCTGTCTTCTGATATTACTGCAGGGTTGCCTGTCTCTGATATTAGTGCAGGTTGCTGTCCCTGATATTAGTGCAGGGTTGCCTGTCTCTGATATTAGTGGCAGGGTTGCCTGTCTCTGATATTAGGGCTA
>NW_019944196.1:62927-82631 GCF_002910315.2 Salvelinus sp. IW2-2015 | reverse complement strand
TTGGGCATCTGGAAAAAGCTTGCCGGAGAAGACAAGGTGAGCGGTACCACCAGTCCTGTGTCATGCCAACTGTAAAGCATCCTGAGACCATTCATGTGTGGGGTTGCTTCTCATCCAAGGGAATTGGCTCACTCACAATTTTGCCTAAGAACACAGCCATGAATAAAGATGGTACCAACACATCCTCCGAGAGCAACTTCTCCAACCACCCAGGAACAGTTTGGTGACGAACAATGCCTTTTCCACATGATAAGCACCTTGCCATAGGCAAAAGTGATAACTAAGTGGCTCGGGGAACAAAACATTGATATTTTGGGTCCATGCCAGGAAACTCCCCAGACCTTAATCCCATGAGAATTTGTGGTCAATCCTCAAGAGCGGGGTGGACAACAAAAACCCATTGATTATGCAAGAATGGCTGCCATCAGTAGGATTGCGCCAGAAGTTAACTGACAGCATGCCAGGGCGGATTGCAGAGGTCTGGAAAAAGAAGGTCCAACACTTGCAAATATTGACTTTTGCATCAACTTCATGTAATTGTCAATAAAAGCCTTTGACACTTATGAAATGCTAGTATTATACTTCAGTATTCATAGTAACATCTGACAAAAATATCTAGACACTGAAGCAGCAAACCTTGTGGAAAATGTAATATTTGCCTTCAAAACTTTTGGCCACGACTGACTTAGGATTATCAGCCGTGTAGACGTGATATGGGCACGTGCCACTCATATGACGTACACTGGCCCTCGTATCACTTCCAACTCGTGCCCTAGCTTAAACCGCACAACACTTTAGTTCATCAACTTCTCACTGACCTATTCCGGCAATAATTCTACACAAAGCATTCAACTGTATGCTCGCTAATGTGACCGTTTGTTGTTACAAGGAGATGCTTTGTACTAATCAGAACCTATACTTGACCATGACTCATTACATCCCAGAGTTGTTCACTTTTATTGATAGTTCTAGCACTCTTCAAGTAAACTGGTTCTATCATAGATTGATCCGTTTAAACACCTAGTTAACCTGGCTATCAGGAATCCAACTTTTATACTCATGCTCTGTTATTATACGAGCGGTTGATTTAGTTCTTGCGACACGCTTAACGTTATATCACTCGATAATGTCTTCACCAGACAGCGTGTGACCAGGAATTGACATTGCAACATACACAAATTTAGCGCTACTTGTTAAGACGCTGCACTTGTGTAACGTTTATCTGACGAATTTTTCTCACACGAAACTCTCTAACATTAGACACTCGCCTTGATGCATTTAATTTAGGGATCACGAATGAATACATAATATGGAGATATTTCGTTAGCTTATATAGATTTTGTTATGATAGCTCATATGCAAATTGGTGACGTCTCGGAGTAGTGTCGAGCTGACTATGCCTTATCCTTGTCTGTACGCTTTATTTTTATTTACGTGTAGAGAGTCTCTCGTTGAACTTTCCTGTAGAGCTGAGAGTAGAATGGAGAGAAGTCGCTTTCTGTCTTATTGGAAATCTATCCACTCTGAACGACTTTTCTTCATGGCGAGTTTCGTAAGCAGTAGAGATTTAGGTGTGACATACGTAGTCACACTACACAGGAAGAATGTTCGCTTTCTTCGTTCACCGATGATTATTGGGATCGGTCTCGTTAAATGGATCATGGGACATGCGAGGGATGAATCGAGAAAGGTGGCATTAACTAGCAGATTCGAGGTTTTATTGTCAAGCTTGCAATAAATTCATTGGAGCTATGACTGGTAATACTTTAAACCAATATTGAAAGACTGCCTGAACCGAGGATGTGTGTGTAATACGTATATAATTTGACTATCTCACTTTCGACTATAAACTCACCAACTCCTTTTTCTTAACCTGCACTTCACCTCCTCATCTAGCTGGAAAATACTGAAACGTGTCCATAGAGAGGGAGTGCTGACCGAACCATCAGAGATGTTTTACAGCTGTTAATCTAGCTAACCACAACATCGTCTAGTGTTGGCTAAGAGGTGCGTTCCTTCATCTGTATGTCTACTGTTAATACTACTGCCAGCACGGAGCGAGGACGTGGTAACAGAGGTCGTGCCTATCTTGTAGAAACCAACAAATTTCCCTGATAATCGAGCCTCGCGACTGCTCGCCCCCTCACTACTGTTTCTTTTTCGACCAACTGCTAGTGCATGTGATGTATCTTTTCACATATGTGTGCTGATCATTTTAGAGGTGCTGTGTGTTGTAGCTGTTGGTTGCATAATTGTCCAATTAGTGTTAAAAAGATCACATTGTGCCTGCCTTGTAAACTCGGTGTCCAGGGTCTCTGTGATGATGCTGACCCTCTTTTCACTTCATCACATGCTCCAGCCAGGGCTGACCATCAACTTATGTTCCTAGTGATGTACTGTCGTTTAGCTCTGAGCTCCAGGCCTGAACCATCACTGTTACCAGTGAACTGATCGTTTCAGCTCCAGCCCAGCTGGCTCAAACCACATCACGCATACCAGTGAAACTGCGTTATTTAGCTCGCAGCCCAGGTGACTGTGCGATTTTTGCACTGTGTGTTGTGACCTCGCTGTGCTGTGGTTGTGATAGTAGCTCTGTGGTTTTAGCTCCAGCCCCAGGCTCACCAATCACATTACCACGTGAACTGTGTGTGTTGGCTCCTTGCAGTCCCGATAGGCTCAACCACACATTACCAGTGAACTGTCGTTTAGCCCAGTCCCAGGGGCTCAACCCATTCACCATTACCAGGTGAACTGTCGCTTTAGCTCCAGCCCAGGGCTCACATCACATTACAGTGAACTGTCGTTTAGCTCCAAGCCAGGGCTCAACCATCACTGTGTGTGTGATCTGACCTGTGTGTTAGCTGCGCTCGCTTTGTTAGTTCTCTGCTGGCCATGGGTGCATCACAGCCATCACATTTACCAGTAATACTGTCGTTTAGCTCCAGCCAGGGCCTCAAACCATCACATACAGGTGATACGTCGTTTAGCTCCAGCCCAGTGGCGTCAGACCATTTGATTCACAATACCAGCTCGACCGTCGTTTTTTAGCTTCCAGCCAGGGCGACGGACAACCATTAAATTCACCAGTGATACTTGCTCGTTATGTGCTGCCAGGTCGTAGTGCGCGTCCAGCACCCATTTGCGACCCGTGTTTACCATGGTGTTGATAGTGTCTCTTGCTCTGTTTGACTCCAGTCGTCTGGCTGTCCTAGAGCCTAGTTTACCGGCGATTACCAGCTGTAGTTACTTTGGTTTTGTCGTTGTGTTTTAGCTCCAGCCTCCTGGCGTGTGCTTTGGCCAAACCTGTTTCAATCGTGTGTTCCCTCTCAGGTCGTTACATGGCTAATTGATTTTCTCACTGCTTTGAGCTTTCGGTTTCATAGTAAAGGTTCTCTCTCCAGACTAGAGAATTATACACTCCCTGCTGTGTCTACCCTCCAGCGAATCCCTGGCTCCTCTCCTGCTCTTTATAAGACTTCGGGTTTTTACCCTCTCTTTCTAGCCCTTTTCTTTCCTGTAAGTGCTTCTCTTGTTTCTTTTTAAGACTACATCATCTTGTGTGGAGCAATGCTTTGTTCTACCTGATAGGAGAATGCTTAGTCTTCAAGGGCGCGGAAGACATCTCAACCCGACACTCCTCACCATTACCATAAACTTGTCGGTTTATCCAGCCCAGGGTCCCCTGCGCTTTTGCCTCAACCATCCACGATTACCCCGCTGAACTGTCGTTAGCTCAGCCCAGGGCTAACCATTCACACATTACCAGTGAACTGTCGGTTTTAGCTCCAAGCCCAGGGCCTGAACCATCACATTACCAGTGAACTTCGTTTTTAGCTCCAGACCAGGGCTAACCATCTTCCAATTACCAGGAACTCGGTGTTTAGCTCCAGTCCCCGTCCAGCGTGCCACGTTTGTGAACCGATTGTTTGAAGGAGTTACTTATCACATTATGTCCATTGAAAACTGTCGTTAGCTCCAGCCCTTCAACCGGAACATAACCACTCCCCACCGCACATTATTGACCAGCGAACTGTCAAAGGCCAATGGCAGGTTTACCTTAAGTGTTATCTAATACTTTGACGCCGGTGCAGCGTCTCCTATGTTGTGTGCGCACAATCCACAGACCTTTGAGGTATTGTTACTAGTTTCTTTACTGTCTCCATTTAAGTAATCGATGGCCATTGCGAAAAAGGACATAGTTAATTTTTTACTTACACTCACCCTCATTGTAATGGCTGCATCTTTTTATGTTCGTTCTGTTTATTCTCCTCTTTTCTCGCTCGAGGTCTGCTTACTTTTCCCCAAGCCAAGGTAGGATTTGACAAACAGCTATTTTATGATAGCTCTGACTGCGAGATATGATATACTTAGTCATAGTGCTCTTTGTTATGATCGATATGTTCCTTGTCTATGCTCATTTTGATTGATGGGCGCTTATACGCATTACTTATCACTGCTCTAGTCCTCATGATGAAAGCATGGAACATTACACAAAAAATAAGTTCTTCCTCATGAGGCTTAGGGTGACTGATGAAAAAAAATGAAATAAAGCAGAAATACTCTCCTGCGATGATTTCAAAAAGATCGTGGGCTGTAGCGAAGCCTAAAGTAATAAATAAACAGGAAAAGACGGTGGTACCTGGAGTAAAAAGCCGATAAGAAGAGTGCGAGTTTGATGCTGCTCTCGTGTACTAGTCCTTACATAGCATTTGTCACATCGGCATATAAACCTTTCTGCAGTGATGTGATTGCGAGCATAAAACTTGATAGCTGACTTCAGTTACAACCATACATTACCCATGCACATCAGGCTCTGCGGTAGTACTTGAGCGATACTCCCTGTAGTATGAGCCATGTTCACCTTTTCTATTATTTAGTGCTTTTAAATCTACATTTGTTTTGGAAAATAGTACCAGTAAGTTAAGCATTCACAGTCTACTAGCCTTTTATTTTACGTATCGTGCATGTTGGAGCTTAATCAAATGCAGATAAAATAGTCGAGTTTATGTTTGCACTATGCTATAAGCGCGCTCTCAAGTTATCACTAGTAGCTATTCGCAGCTAGAGTTCAACCTCGATAAATACTAAATGATTACCTTATGCGTAGATATTGAAGATAAAATGATTTTAGAAAAATGCACAATAGCCCAATTAAAATCCCCTTTTTAAGATATTTAAAAGCACTACCATAACATAAGAGTGAGCTTTGTCTCATAAGTCAGTTGGATTTTCACCTGTGTTTGTTACGTCTGATATTCTCCTATGGCCTCTGCTTGCGATTCACTATTTTTAGCAATTGTGCTCCGGGTGTGTGACTCTGCGACCGTGAAGTCGTATATCGTCTCCCTGGCTGCAGCCACAAACAGTTTTCAACCTGGGTGCCCAGGCTATGAGTTACAAACTGATTGTATACTATCTGGAGGAACAGGGCCTCTCCAGGTGGGCGGGGTGGCGCTCTCGGACATCTATTCTGAGGAGTGAGTAGCAAATAAGGGGTACAATTTAAGTATGGAGTACCTGCGGTCGAGGCATAAGATGTGGGGTGTATTTTATTCATTTCGCCAAAGTGTGGACGATTAAGCCAAGGTGACAACAAACGAAGGTAAAAGGCTTTATATTAGTCCACCTCTTCCACCCACAAAGCTGGTGAGACTATGGGTTCATCTCCTAACCGAGTCGAAAGAATTACAATGCCATGTGATAGCACCCCAAGCGACAGCACTATCTCCCCTTAAGGAGTTTATCATATGGTCTGTCACATGTTGCGGGCACGCGAAGATGGAGACTTGGAGGATAGCATGAAGATAAGGGAGATGAGCGTTATAAGTTGTCGATACGGAGAGGTATGGGTTAAAAACAAGAAGATTATATCCATAATTGTGACTTCATTAAAGGGATAACAACTAGCACTTATACAGAAAAACAAAATCGTTCCGCCAGACTCACCTCTATCAGTTAGCCCGGGATAACCGACTATCACTATACTAGCTCACAAATATTTTTTTAAATGCTGAATATCATCCTCTGAAATACTCACCATCTAGAGTTCTTGTATAACAAAACCAGTATTGTAGAACACGAAGATAATTCTAGCTATACTCGTACTTAACCATTATATGAGCACTCCAAGACAATACAGTATACACTTCGCCTGCCCGAGAAGTATGGCACATGCACCGTGGACAGCAGGAGCCCATCGGAGATGCACCAACCAGATGAATCTCACATCAGACCACGCCAACGTTATAGCGATTATCCAGACAGTGTGTCAAAACAGTACATCCCGATGATATCTCACACTTTTGGCGGTACAAATTGTATTAGATAGAAACAGAATACCTCAGCTAACTTTAATACTTTTCGAGGCAACTAAGAGAGACCACACAAGGTACTTAAACCAGATCTGTACTACAGTGGTAAATGCTTTGTGCAACGAGACAAGCTCCCCACATGCAGCTATAGCAGCAAGGTGGATATTGTTCCGTATCCTAGTACATCTTAATAGTTGTTTCCTATGTGAAGGAACAAACAGATCATAATGGACAAGCTATTTGTCACACAGACCCACCATTTGAGATCTTAATCCTAGGCCATGCCACCTATAGCTCTGGGTGTATTTAGTTCACACTTGTACTGTAGTAATAAGATAAGACATAGATGACAGGTAGGACCATTGAAAAAATAACACGAATGACCCTTATTGTTCCTTATATATAGAAAAAAAAATAAATGTGCAACACGTACCTACTGTGGTCGTTATCCGCCATATTAGAGGTTCACTCGTGTGGAGATCCCCAACACATATGGAAGCAACCGGGAATGGGTAGAAAATCTGAAAACATGGGTACTCCTTGGCGTCTCCAGGGTAGAACCTAAAGTACATTTGATTACATAAACTAATTTCCTTAGTGCTCTTTCCTGGGTATGGCCTACTTTCAGGAAAGATGCAAAACACTATGATCTGGCACAAATCACAGCTACACCTTACTCTTCTGTGCAGTCTACCTCGCTCAAATGAGAGAGCAAATGTAAGCCCTTCCGCCACTGAGCAAGGAATGAATTGTTTAGCAGATCGAGCCACTAAGTTAGATGCATTCATTACTAAGGTCTTGTATCGGGGCTTTGCTACAAAAAATACCGCACCCGTACAGTCACGCTTATTACATTTTGACTGCACTGGGTGAGTGACACCCCAACTTCATGATTATACGTGAGTGTGTATAACGATGCCACTTCGGCATGCTTTGGCACATCGATTCCACGCAAGGGCTATGGGCCATGAAGGTCCAATTAAGTGTTCGGCCTGTCCTAGGCCACCACAACTTGCCCTTCAAGCTCCCTGCCTTTTCTGCCCATTCCACTCTGTCTGACATGTGTAGTGTGGTACAGTGGAATATAGGTTGCGAGTCTATTTTCGCGTTTTGCAGGCATGATGACCCTCTATAAGAGTGCTCCATTAGCTATCTTTATAGAGACTCGACCACCACGTCTGAGCACAGACAATAGGTGGGCGTTCCAGTGCTAGACCAAAGCTTTGAGGCGGCCAGCATCAACACTTATAAATTGTCTCTCTGGCGTTTGGCTCAACTTTCCTCCTCCTGAGTTTTTTACCCAT
Source organism: Salvelinus sp. IW2-2015 (assembly GCF_002910315.2). Lineage (NCBI taxonomy): Eukaryota > Metazoa > Chordata > Actinopteri > Salmoniformes > Salmonidae > Salvelinus > Salvelinus sp. IW2-2015. The sequence goes on along the minus strand of NW_019944196.1, from coordinate 75,016 downwards.
CGATTTGGCATAGTCAAAGGCCCAGGACCTCAATCCTCATTTGATGCGTTGAGATTTCGTTATTTTGGTGATTGTGCCATACAATCGGAAAGGGGATTCAGAGAAAATGACTTTACCCCAGTCCTCAGCAGTTCAATCCCTGTACCCTTTGCAGAATATCAGTCTGTCCCTGATGTTTWTCCTGGAGAGAAGTGGCTTCTTTGCTGCCCTTCTTGACACCAGGCCATCCTCCAAAAGTCTTCACCTCACTTCGCGTGCAGATGCACTCACACCTGCCTGCTGCCATTCCTGAGAAAGCTCTGTACTGGTGGTGCCCCGATCCCACAGCTGAATCAACTTTAGGAGACGGTCCTGGTGCTTGCTGGACTTTCTTGGGCGCCCTGAAGCCTTCTTCACAACAATTGAACCGCTCTCCTTGAAGTTCTCGATGAACCGATAAATGTTTTATTTAGGTGCAATCTTACTGGCAGCAATATCCTTGCCTGTGAAGCCCTTTTTGTGCAAAGCAATGATGACGGCTCATGTTTCCTTCCAGGTAACCATGGTAGACAGAGGAAGAACAATGATTCCAAGCACCACCCTCCTTTTGAAGCTTCCAGTCCGTTATTCGAACTGAATCAGCATGACAGAGTGATCTCCAGCCTTGTCCTCGTCAACACTCACACCTGTGTTAACGAGAGAATCACTGACATGATGCCAGTTGGTCCTTTTATGCCAGGGCTGAAATGCAGTGGAAATGTTTTTTGGGGATTCAGTTCATTTGCATGGCAAAGAGAGACTTTTCATCTGATCACTCTTCATAACATTCTGGAGAATATGCAAATTGCCATCATACAAACTGAGGTAGCAGACTGAAAATTAAAATTTGTGTCATTCTCAAAACTTTTGTCCACGACTGTACACTGAACAAAAATATTTAAAGAAATTCAACAAAATCAGTCAAATTAAATAAATTAGGCCCTAATCTATGGAGTTCACATTACTGGGAATACAGATATGCATCGGTTAGTCACAGACACCTTAATTAAAAAAATATATATATATATTAAGTTAGGTACATGGATCAGAAAACCAGTAAGTATCTGGTGTGACCACCATTTGCCTCATGCACCATTTGCGACATCTCCTTCCCATCGAGTTGATCAGGCTGTTGATTGTGGCCTGTTGTCCCACTCATCTGCAATGGCTGTGTGAAGATGCTGGATATTGTCAGGAACTGGAACATGCTGTCGTACACGTCGATCCAGAGCATCCCAAACATGCTCAATGGGTGATATTGTCTGGGGCATTTTCAGCTTCCAGGAATTGTGTACAGATCCTTGCGACATGGGGCTGTGCATTATCATGCTGAAACATGAGGTGATGGCAGCGGATGAATGGAACGACAATGGGCCTCAGGATCTCGTCACGGTATCTCTGACAGTTTGTGCAGACATTCTTTGGTTGTGCAAACCTACAGTTTCATCAGCTGTCATGGTGGCTGGCTGGTCTCAGACGACCTCGCAGGTGAAGAAAATGGAAATGGAGGTCCTGGGCTGGCATGGTTACACATGGTCTGTGGTCGTAAGGCCAGTTGGACGTACTGCCAAGTTCTATAAAATGACGCTGGAGGTGGCTTACGGTAAAGAAATTAAATTAACATTCCATTCTCTGGCAACAGCTCTGTTGAACATTCCTGCAGTCAGCATGCCAATTGATTACTCCCTAAACTTGAGACATCTGTGGCATTGTGTTGTGTGACAAAACTGCACATGTTAGAGTGGCCTTTTATTGTCCCCAGCGCAAGGTACACCTGTGTAATGATCATGCTGTTTAATTAGCTTCTTGATATGCCACACCTGTCAGGTGTGACCTTGTTGCCCCGGGTCCATACCCTCCCACCCCTGGCCCTTGTTGGCCCGGGTCCATACCCTCCCACCCTTGGCCCTTGTTCCCCGGGTCCATACCCTCCCNAGACGGCACGTGTTTCCTTGCAGGTAACCATGGTTGACAGAGGAAGAACAATGATTCCAAGCACCACCCTCCTTTTGAAGCCTCCAGTCTGTTATTCGAACTCAAATCAGCATGACAGAGTGATCTCCAGCCTTGTCCTCGTCAACACTCACACCTGTGTTAATGAGAGAATCACTGACATGTCAGCTGGTCCTTTTGTGGCAGGGCTGAAATGCAGTGGAAATGTTTTTTGGGGATTCAGTTCATTTGCATGGCAAAGAGGGACTTTGCAATGAATTGCAATTCATCTGATCACTCTTCATAACATTCTTTTTGGAGTATATGCAAATTGCCATCATACAAACTGAGGTAGCAGACTTTGTGAAAATTAATATTTGTGTCATTCTCAACTTTTGGCCACGACTGAACAAAAATATTTAAAGGAACGCAACATTCAACAAATCTGTCAAATTAAATGAATTAGGCCCTAATCTATGGATTTCACATTACTGGGAATACAGATATGCATCGGTTGGTCACAGATACCTTAATTAAAAAAATATAAAAAAATTAAGTTAGGTACATGGATCAGAAAACCAGTTAGTATCTGGTGTGACCACCATTTGCTTCATACAGCGTGACACATCTCCTTCACAGAGAGTTGGTCAGGTTGTTGATTGTGGCCTGTTGTCCCACTCATCTGCAATGACTGTGTGAAGTTGCTGGATATTGGCAGGAACTGGAACATGCTGTCGTACACGTCGATCCAGAGCATCCCAAACATGCTCAATAGGTGACATGTCTGGTGAGAATGCAGGCCACGGAAGAACTGGGACATTTTCATCTTACGGGAATTGTGTAGAGATCCTTGCAACGTGAAATCATGCTGAAACATGAGGTGATGGCAGTGGATGAATGGAACGACAATGGGCCTCAGGATCTCGTCACGGTATCTCTGACAGCTTGTGCAGAAATTCTTTGGTTGTGCAAACCTACAGTTTCATCAGCTGTCATGGTGGCTGGCTGGTCTCAGACAATCTCGCAGGTGAAGAAAATGGAAATGGGGATCCTGGGCTGGCATGGTTACACATGGTCTGTGGTCGTGAGGCCAGTTGGACGTACTGCCAAGTTCTCTAAAATGATGCTGAGGTGGCTTACGGTAGAGAAATTAAATGAACATTTAATTCAGGCAACAGCTCTGGTGGACATTCCTGCAGTCAGCATGCCAATTGCCTACTCCCTCAAAACTAGAGACATCTACGGCATTGTGTTGTGTGACAAAACTGCACATGTTAAAGTGTACTTTTATTGTCCCAAGCACAAGGTGCACCTGTGTAATGATCATGCTGTTTGATATGCCACACCTGTCAGGTGGATGGATTACCTTGGGAAATGAGAAATGCTCACTAACATGGATGTAAACAAATTTGTGCCCAAAATTTTAGAGAAATATGCTTTTTGAGCAAATGTAACATTTCTGGTATATTTTATTGCCCCGGGCCCATACCCTCCCACCCTTGGCCCTTGTTCCCCCGGGTCCATACCCTCCCACCCTTGTTCCCCCGGGTCCATACCCTCCCACCCTTGTNTGGCCCCACTTTACCTCTTGAACTGCTTCAGGAAGATCCCAACATTCATACTCTTCTTAGAGTTGAGGATTAAGACCTACAGAGAGAAGATGAAACACAACCTAGTCAGACATAGAAACAACGGCACTACTAAAATGACGCTACTAAAATGAGCCGGGGTTTACCTGTTGACTCTTGGTGGTTCCCAAGGTAGAAATCTTAAGACTTTTAGGGGGAGGGGGGGGTTCACATTGGTATTAGTGACACAGATTTCTAACACCAGTTAGCAATATGAGTTTGCAATTSAACAAATGGGATGAATTCTTAAGAAACCTTCCTACATAACCTTATAATCAAARTAAGTTTAATAAGGACGCGCCATCAACACGCACACAGCACTGGGTATGAGTAACAGGGTTCGTAGAGAGAGGCAAGTCAAATTCAAGGACTTAAGTACTTTTTTTAAGCACTAATATTTATTTTTAGGGACCATCAATTTGTAATAGTTCCTATTATGCAGTTGTTTCTAGTCGACACCAGATGGCAGTATATCGCCACAAACTAAAAAAAACTAACTTAGTATTTATTCATCACTACCTCACAATTTCTACTCAATAATATGTTTCACTACTTAATTACTACATACAGTAAAATTGTTGCATTTATATTTTTGTTCAGTGTATATAATATGATAACAAAATTGTCTTTATATTTCAAAGTTTTGATCCCACAGGCTGTCCCAACACACAATGACATGAAAGTGAATTCTGACAGTGTAAAAGGGACTTAGTTTGACTCTAAAATGTTGTTCTCTGTAACCATTTCAAGAGAAACAAGTTATTTACGTGTTTGATAAGATTAAAAGACTCTCAGAGGACTCAATTTAAATTTTTACGGACCCCAAGTTTGAGAACCAATGTACTACTAACCTCTCCCTGCTTGCTTCAATACTTCCTCTCGCTCTCTGCATCTCCTTCATTGCAGCCTGACTCACCACTGTCTCTCACTACTCTCTATAAATAAAAGGTATTTTGTAATGAGAACTTAAGAGTAGCCCATCTTTTGAATATAACTAGCTTAGTTATAACTAGCTAAGTGGCTAACAGCCAGAGGTAGTTCATTTCACCAGTCCGTTGGACAGAGTGGTGAGTGAAAGGAAAATCCGTGGGAGCAAGCGAACATATCGAGCATACATGACTCAATCATGATTCCACTTGTTCTGTGGTAGGCGTGCTTAGAACTCAGATAATTATCTAAATAAAATTTAAAAAAAGAGTCAATACCATTTCACAAATAAAATGTTGCGTAAAGCAGTGGCAATGTAAATAGTCCGGGTGACCATTTTATTAGTTGTTCAGCAGTCTTATGGCTTGGGGGTAGAAGCTGTTAAGGGGACTTTTGGAGCTAGACGTGGCGCTCTGGTACCACTTGCGGTAGTAGAGATTACTGTCCGACTTGGGCGACTGGAGTTTGACAATTCTTTGGGCCTTCCTCTGACACCGCCTGGTATATAGGTAATGGATGGCAGGAAGCTTGTCCCCAGTGGTGTACTGGGTTGTACGCACTACCCTCTGTCATCAAGGCAAATATATTTGGATTTGTTTTAACTTTTTTTGGTTACTACCCTGGAATGAGTAGGCATATCCAAACTTTTGACTGGTACTGTAATGATTGTGTCATCGCAAAACAACTACATTTTCCTTAAAAAAAAAACAACTTCCACTTCAACCAGTAAAATGGCTCTTTGGCTAACTTTTGCTACAGCCTGTCAATGAGCGTTAGCATTCTAGCTGACAACTGCTGCATCCAATAAAGTTATTTTGTAAGATCACAAACAAATATAATCTTAGCAACTGTTCAAGCAAGAATCAAAACAGAGGGAAGCTGTATGAGAACCCCAAAACATTATTTTGTTTAGAAGTAATGAAAATGTTAATGGGTGCAGATGGCAATTGGCTTTCTTACTGCAGCCAAGAGTCACACGCATCTGTGTGTGTCGTGTGCTGAAAAAATTTCTATTGAATGCAAGGGAAGCCAGCGAGCATTTGGCCTCCCTTGATAATAAAAAAATAAAAATAGCCAATCAGCATTGACCTAAACTGAGTGAGCTCAAATGTGAATGGTCCTGACACACCAAACATAAAATAGTGTCAAGGGAAGCCAGCTTGGATTTGGCGTCACTCCTATCAAATCACATTGAGAGCATAGGTCATTGAGAAACAACTTGAATTATTGCATATCGTTGTGTTGTCCTCCGGCGGCTGGCAAGCTAGCTAAAATTGGCCCTTTTCTAAATTAGCCATGGATGGAGATCGAGATTTGGACTTGCGGTTTTACTTAATTCTCCGTACTGGCAAATGATATAAAAACAGCAATTTTGATCCAACCATTAATTCATACATTGTTGTGCCCCTGGATTGAGAGGATGGAAGTTCAATATGTAGCTAGAAGGCTAACGTTAACTAGCTAACGTTTCCCATGAATGGAAGTTAGGCTAGCGAGCAAACATATTANTGAGAGGATGGAAGTTCAATATGTAGCTAGAAGGCTAACGTTAACTAGCTAACGTTTCCCATGAATGGAAGTTAGGCTAGCGAGCAAACATATTAGCCAGGTAGCCAGGGRCAACAAATAAAAGCCTGTACTGTATGACAGAGTGATAACCGTGTTGACTCGGTCTTTCTTGTCACACACACCTCAAGTGGGACTACATTGTTTTGGGTATCTTTTAGTTGTCACTGTATTAGACTAAGCAGAGGTGATTTGATCATGTTCAAATGGTGCTGGAATAGTGGAGGCAGCTCCTGTTTTCTTTGCGACTTGCGGTAACTCTCTGTGGTTCTAAATCAAATAGTTGTTTAGTGGTCCGAAAATGTTTGAAACACTAACTTGTTTGACCGTGCTGTCGGTCATGTAATGGTTTGTTACATGCAATATGTTTTGTGGACTTCACCGGACAGATGTTTCTCGCCCGGTTTTGTGATAAAAACAAAAAAAAGGTGTGGTTGAATTTATTCTGCCACTGTGTCTTCTTATTGTCTCGGCCTTYAGRACTATATATCACGGTCTCAAGGCATGTGAACTAACAGGTTATATAGCAAACAAAGCAATTATAATAATACACCTTTTTTTTGTGGTTGCCAGGCAAGATGAATTTACATTTGCCCGGCATTTTAGCTATCGATGTGACATTTGGTGRYGCCTAATCAGTCTGTTCTGTACCTGCCTGGCCAAGTGGTAGTGTGGGTGGAATGAGCGAGCTCGCCTGGCAACCACAGTACAAAACACGTGAGGAAATAAAACTCGGCAGTCTGCCTGGAAATTAATTCGGGAAGAGCAAATATGTTTTTCATATTTGATCATTTTCTCTCCTCTCATTTTAATTCAAATAATTTTCAAGTACCAACTTTAGGAAATGTCAAAATTTCAAGGTATTCAAGTACTTTAAAGCATCTTGTGCAAACCCTGGAGTAAGAGATCTTTAATTCTGTCCTTATCACATAGCCTGTGGATCATGGCAAGGTGTCACCTCACCTTTCATGGATATTAAGTAAAGTTTACACCATCTACGATCTAGTAGCCACACAGACTGTGGATCATTCTTCATTAGTTCAATCAGTCTTCATTGGCAGAGAGGGGAAGTGAGACAGAATGAGGGGAAAGTGAGCAGAAGGGGGGAAAGAGACAGAGAGGAGAGAGAGACAGAGAGGGAAGAGAGAGACGAAGAGGGAGAAGAGACAGAGAGGAGAGAGACAGAGAGGGGAGAAGACAGAGAGGGAAGAGACAGAGGGGGAAGAGAGACAGAGAGGGGAAGGAGACAGAGAGGGAAGGAGCAGAGGGGGAAGGAGAACAGAGAGGGAAAGAGACAGAGAGGGAAAGAGACAGAGAGGGAAGAGAGACAGAGAGGGGAAGAACAGAGAGGGGAGAGAGAACGAGGGAAGAGAGACAGAGAGGGGAAGAGACAGAGAGGGAAAGAGCAGAGAGGGGAAGAGTAAGAGGGAGAGTAGGAGGAAGTAGAGAGGAAGAGTGAGAGGGGAAGAGTAGAGAGGGAGATAGAGAGGGAAGAGGGACGAGGTGTTGTGTTGGTTTGGTAACTTAGTCCAGGGTGTTCAGCCTCTCCTCTATGACCCCCAGCTGTTCCATGTATTTGACCTATTCCAGCCCTAGCACACACTCAACCCCCCCCCCACTTCCCTCGCTAACACACCACCCTCCTGTACTCACCCTCTTTAGGCCCTGCTGTGGATAGGGAGGCCCCTGACTGTCTTCTTGACGATCCAGTTTTCGTAGAGGCAGTTGAGTGTCAGACCGGCTAAACATCTCCTCCATCTCTGGTGTCCAGCTCAAAATCCACCATGGCCTCTGGGACGTCCACACTTCTTCTTCCAACGACTGACTGACGGGGGATGGCATCCACGTAAGTTCCTCATCTTGGAACGACGATGTAGCTACGGGAGAAGGCATCGCAGCCTCCTCTTGGGGAGGCGGGGGGAGGTGGGGGTTGGGGGAGGTGGGGAGGAGTTCAGGGGTGGGATGGAGAGATGACCCCTGTGCGTTTGGAGGTGTGTGAGGGATTGAGGGGCCAGAGGGAGAAGAGATGAGTTGCTATGACTACAGCTTCTTCCATCAGTGCCTTGAGGACATATCTGTTGTCAATCCAGAGGGGGGGGGGGGGGGGGGAAAAGTTATATAGGCCAAGAAGAAGAGCACAGATCACTGCCGAGAGATGGACAGAGGGACCTAGGAGAGAGGAAGAGAGAGAGAGAGAGAGGAGAGAAGAGGAGAGAGGAGAGAAAGAGGAGAAGAAGAGGAGAGAAGAAGAGAGGAAGAGGAGAGAGGGAAGAGAGGAGAGAGAGGCTTCGATGAATTTAAATATTTATTGCCAAGCGACACGGCACAGTGACTCTACTTCTCTCCAAGTCAATGCTAGTCCTGTGTCAAAATGTGACCGCAGTATCTGATGGAACTTTAACTATTTGAATATTCAGGGCTGTAATAAAATGTTCTACTAACCATAGAACACGTCGCTCTAGGGAGGACAATGATGACAGTTCACACAAAGCATCCAATAGACAATTGACACATTTAAATTAGTATTTGCCTGGAGAATTGGTGTTGTATGTTTTCAGAAACTTGCAGGTTTCAAACGTAAGTTTGTCAAATAGAACGAGGCTACAGTATAGCAAGTAAAACTCGACTGGKTTCAGTCAAAACAGATTAAAGCAATGAAACGTACAATACAAAAATAGGAAGGTCAATATAAGTCAACTAAGTAAAAGTTCGCAAATTCAACAGTAGCATATAACAAACTAACTCCATTACATAGTCCAACAACCACACAAAATTGTGACTTAGAAATCAAGTTCTATTTTTCCATTACAACATAGCAACCGGTTCAATCAATTTATCTTGTTTCTTTATAACATAGCGACAGCTTTCAATTGATTTCACTCAAGGGTTCACCAGCAAGTTGCAACAAACACACAGCAAATCGGTTTCACACTGGCATACTGCTTAAATCAACAATTGGACGGGTAAAATCCGTCATTAGCTCGGTTTCCATCCCAATTAGCGCCAAAATTCCATGCAATAATCTAAAATCCACATAAAAACAATATGCGCATTTTCCCACCTGAGATGCTTCCATCAAATTTACTTTGAAATTGTGGATCAAAGCCTGTGCGTGATGAGGTACGTACATAACTTGTTCGGTTTAAATTACCAAGTTAAATGGGTTTCCATTGCATTTTCAACTATACTGATGGTTTTGTCACTAAACATTTTTTTGCGTTGACAGGTAGGCTAAAAATTTTTATTCACCTACCAGTTTAGATCGTATTCCAAACGCAGATGAACAATATACTCCGCAAATCGCTGATCAGCATTTCATTCTGCAACAAACCGTCTTGCATCGGGAACTCAAACTTCGGGTGCTGTATGGCTGCAGTGCGCGCGGCACAGTGAAGAGCGCACGCATACATAGACACAAACAGGCACTCTCACCTGACAGGAGCGTGCCCATCAATCAATCAATCAACTTCTGGACAGGATAACACGCCCTAAATGGATTTCCTGGTTTATAATATGAATTCGGTTGTGTGAATAACGGCTAACGTATTCTAGATCTTTGCGTCAAGGAGCGATTTGACGAAACCATATTGAGTATGTCTAMATTCYGAAGAAGAAAAACAATCCACATTMATTTATTCAACATAAAAAAATATGAATATCTAAAAAATAAAAAAAATACCCATTTTATTTAGCTTATTTTTTAGACATTGTTTAGAACATACTCTTTAACATGTCCAATTTCCAGTAAATGTTCCCTCCTGTGGTCAACATCAGTTTTACAGGACAAGGCTACATGAGGTGAATCGGAGAGAAAGAGGCGAATTGAATCTGTCCACAAAAACAGTAATTTTGTGGACCACACATGCCCTGCCTATGACAGAAGTGAGGGTCGGACGAGTGACAGTAGAGGAAGCAATAAGGAAGCAATAAAGAGATTTCAATGCTATTTTCACAAGGAGTTGTTTAATTGAATTTCGGGGGAGATAAAAAGAGAGGAAGAAGAGGTTGAAGAGAATGAGGGAGGCAGAGGTTGAAGAGAATGAGGGAGGCGGAGGTTGAAAAGAATGAGGGAGGCGGAGGTTGAAGAGAATGAGGGAGGAAGAAGAGGTTGAAGAGAATGAGGGAGGAAGAGGTTGAAAAGAATGAGGGAGGCAGAGGTTGAAGAGAATGAGGGCGACGCACAATTGGCCTAGCGTCGTCCGGGTTAGGGAGGGTTTGGCCGGGATATCCTTGTCTCATCGCGCACCTGGCGACCCCTGTGGCGGGCCAGGCGCAGTGCCCGGCCTAACCAAGGTCGCCTCCGACACATTGGTGCGACTGGCTCCCGGGTTGGATGCGCGCTGTGTTAAGAAGCAGTGCGGCTTGGTTGGGTTGTGTTTCGGAGGACGCATGGCTTTCGACCTTCGTCTCTCCTGAGCCCCGTACGGGAGTTGTAGCGATGAGACAAGATAGTAATTACTAACAATTGGATACCACGAAAATTGGGGAGAAAAGGGGGTAAAATTTAAAAAAAAAATTCTAAGAGACTATGGGAGTTCTACCATCTAGATCTCTAGATGGTTATAACTGGTTTTAGCATGGACATTGACGGCTTCCACCATTTTAAAGTAGTCAACTGGGTGGGGATTCCTATGAGTTGGGAGTAATCAGCCAATGAAGAAGAATAAAATGTACTACTTTAAAATGGAGATAGCCTCAATGGCTCTGCCCATATGCTGTGTCAGCCACTATAATGGTACAGATACAAAGATGAGTCCTCTATCTATCTCTATGGCTTGTTGTTTACACATGTATCTGCCCTCTCATTGGCTAGAAAGGTCCCACCTGTTCTCACCTGCTCCCCTCGCTTTGTGTGTGCTTGTGGGATATCTAGAGTGGTTTTGCTGAAGCAAGCTCACAAACAAGGAAAACAGACAAGTAGACAATGCGACAGGGTTTTTCTTTAATTATGAAATAGCAGATATTTTTTATTCACCAAGTATGACAGTAGTAACCAGTTTATAATAGCAATAAGGCACCTCGGGGGTTTGTGGTACAAGGCCAATATACCACAGGTTAAGGGCTGTATCCAGGCACTCCGCATTGCGTCATGGCTAAGAACAACCAGTAGCTGTCGCATATTGGCCATAAAGTCTGAATAAATGTCTGAATCAAACTTTTGTCCGAACCGCACCGTATTCCTGTCGTTTAGATTTCGTGGTATGAGATCTCGCGTCAAGTGCGAGGTCTAATGGCTGCCTGCTGTCTTAATCAACAAGAGTATCGTGTTGTTCGGGACAAAAATTGGATTCAGTCGTTTATTTGATCGCGAGGGACACATTTCACTTTATGTCTGGTAAGTAGAGTTCCTACAGATTATACCATGTGCCTTAGTTGACTGGAAATGTTTTTTTGTTGCTATATTGTGTCCCAAAGCTAGTCTGAGAACATATCCCATGTTTTAGTTGGGGTCTGAGTGGGGAATGAAGGCAAAATATCAACCACATCGACCAAAGATACCACGTTCATCTCTTAGTGTAACGGATGTGAAATGGCTAGCTAGTTAGCGGTGTTGCGCGCTAATAGCCTTTCAATCGGTGACGTCACTCGCTTTGAGACCTTGAAGTAGTGGTTCCCCTTGCTCTGCAAGGGCCGCGGCTTTTGTGGAGCGATGGGTAACGATGCTTCGTGGGTGACTGTTGTTGATGTGTGCAGAAGGTCCCTGTTTCGCGCCCGGGTCGGGGCGAGGGGACGGACTAAAGATATACTGTTACATTGTCATCTTCAATAAATATCACTACATATGTACACACATTCATACACTACAGTACCACACACACACACACACACACAGCATCCCACAAAATACATGAATCCATTGACTTTATTTTTTATAAACCTCAATGGTCTTTCTCTAAAAGACTACTTTTAAAGACTGATGTCATTATCTGTCACATTTTAAAACGTTGTTAACCCTTTCACTATATAGGGAGCCTAACGTTGTTAACTCCTTCACTATATAGGGAGCCTAACGTTGTT
>NW_019944196.1:56432-61503 GCF_002910315.2 Salvelinus sp. IW2-2015 | reverse complement strand
CTTCAAGCATCTTGTGCGACCCTGGATTAAGAGATGAATTATTCTGTCCTTATCACATAGCGTGGATCATGGCAAGTGTCCACCTCACCTTTCATGGATATTATAAGTTACACCATCTAAGCCACACAGACTTGGGATCATTCTCTTTATTCAATCAGTCTTCCATTGCAAAGGAAAGACTGGGACAGAGAGGAAGTGAGACAAGAGGGAAAGAGACAGAGAGGAAGAGCGACAGAGAGGGAGAGGAACAAAGGGAAGAGAGACAGAGAGGGGGAAGGAACAGAGAGGGAAGAGAGACAGAGAGGAATGAGACAGACGAGGGGAAGGACAGAGAGGGGAAGAGGAACAGCAGTAGGGAAAGCCAGAGACTGGAAGAGACAGAGAGGGGAAGAGAGACAGAGAGGGGAAGAAGACAATGAGGAAAGGAGACAGAAGGGAAGTAGAAGAGAGGGGAGAATACAAGAGAGGGGGAATGAGACAGAGAGCGAAGAGAACAAGAAGACAGAGAGGGAGAAGAGAAGGGAGAAGTGAAGGGAGATAGAGAGGAAGATAGAGGCGGAAGAGTAGAGAGGGGAAAATAGAAGGGAAGAGGGACAGAATGGTGTTGTGTTTGTTTGTAACTGAGTCCAGGCTGTCAAGCCTCTCCTCTATGACCCCCAGCTTTCCATTATTGACCATTCCAGCCCTAGCACACACTCACCCCCCCCCCCCACTTCCCTCCTACACAACACACCCCCCTTACTCACGCCTTTCTAGGCCCTGCTGGGAAGGGACCAGGCCCCATGACTGTCTTCTTGGACAGATCCAGTTCTCGTAGAGGCAGTTGAGGTCAGACCGCGCTAAAATCTCCTCCATCCTCTGGTGTCCGCCAAATCCCACCATGGCCTCTGAACGTCCACACGTCTCTCCCAACGACTGACTACGGGATGGCATCCCAGTAAGATCCTCATCTTGACGACGATACGCTCACGGCCGAGAAGCATCGCAGCCTCCTCTTGGGAGGCGGGCGGAGGTGGGGTGGGAGGTGGGAGGAGGTTCAGGGGTGGGATGGAGAGATGACCCCTGTGCGTTTGAGGGGTGAGGGATTAGAGGGCCAGAGGGAGGAAGAGATGATTGTATGATAAGCTTTCCAAGATGCCTTGAGACCAATATCTGTTGTCAATTCCAGATGGGGGGGGGGGGAAAATTATAAGGCCAAGAAGTAAGCACAGATCTACTGCCCTAGAAGATGACAGAGACCTGAAGAGAGAGGAGGAGAGTAGAGAGAAGAGGGAGAAAGGAGAGAAGAGGAGAAAGAGAGAGAAGAGCAGAGAAGAAGAGGAGAGAGGAAGAGGAGAGAGGAGGAAGGCTTCTTGATGAATTTAGCATATTATATTGCCCGAGGCCGACACGCACAGTGACCTTACTTCTCTCCAAGTCATGCTAGTCCTGTGTCAAAATTACCGCAGTATCTGATGGAAACTTTAACTATTTGATATTGCAGCGCTGTAATAAAATGTTCTTACTAACCAGTTCTAGAACACGCGCTTAGGGAGAACATGATGACAGTTCAACAAAGATCCAATCAATTGACACATTTTAAAATGAGAGTATTTGCCTGGAGAAAATTGGTTTGTAGTTTTCAGGAACTGCAGGTGTCAACGTAAGTTGTCAATAAGAACGAGGCTACAGTATAGCAATTAAAACTCTACTGTTCATCAAAACAGTTAAGCAATGAACGTACAATACAAAAATAGGAATGTCAAATATATAAGTCAACTAAGTAACGAAAGTTCCAAATTGCAACAGTAGCAATATAACAACTAATCCATATAGTCCCAACAACCACACAGAATTTGACTTAGAAAACAAGGTCTATCTTTTCGCCATTTACAACATAAGCAACCCGGCTCAATCAATTATCTTGTTGCATTCATAACATACGACGCTTCAATTGATTCACTCAAGGTTCACCGCAATTTGCAAACAAAACACACATAAATTAAAAATTGGACGGTAAAATCCGGGGACGGTACAAATAGCTCGGTTCCATCCGCAATTAACGCCAACGTTCCATGCAAATAATCTAAAATCCACAAAAAACAATGATGCGCATTTTCCCACCTGAGATGCTTCAATCAAATTTACTTTGAAATTGTGCGATTCAACGCCTGTGCCGATGAGTACTACAGAACGGTTCGGTTTAAATTACCAAGTTAATGGTTTCCATTGCCATTTTTCAACTATACTGATGGTTATTTGTCACTAAAGCATTTTGCAGTTGAAAGGTAGCTATATTTTTTCCATTCATCCTACCCAGTTAGATCGTTTCCAACGCAGATATGCAACATATACTCCGCAATCGCTGGATCAGCATTTCATTTCTGCAACAAACCGTCCTTACACTATGCAGAACTTCAAAACGTCGGGTGGTGTATGGCTGCAGTTGCGCGCGGCACATGAAGAGCGCATGCATACTAGACTCAAAGCAGCACTCTCACCTGATAGGAGCGTGCCCATCAATCCATGCAATCACTTCTGACAGAATAACACGCCTAAATTGGCACTTTCCTGGTTTAGTAATATGAATTCGGTTGTGTGATAACGCTAACGTATTCTAGATCTTTGTCAAGGAGCATTTGACGAAAACCATATGAGTATGTCCTAAATTCTGAAGAAGAACAATCACATTAAATTTATTTCAACAATAAAAAATATGAATTCTACAAAAAAAAAAAATACCCATTTTATTTAGCATTATTTTTTACGACATTGATTTAAACCGTACTCTTTTCAACTATGGGGTCCAATTTCCAGTAAATGTTCCCTCCTGTGGTCAACATCAGTTTACAGATCCAGCTACATGAGGTGAATTCGGGAGAAGAGGCGAATTGAATCGTGGTCCACAAAAACAGTAATTTTTGTGGGACCACCCCATGCCCGGCCTGTATGACATAAGTGAGGTCGGACGCCAGTGACAGTAGAGGCAGCAATAAGGAAGCAATAAAGAGTATTTCAATGCTATTTTCACAAGTAGTTGTTATTGAATTTCGGGAGATAAAAAAGAGAGGAAAGTATGCAAGAGAATGAGGGGAGGCAAAGGTTGAAGAGCGAGGGAGCAAGGTTGAAGAAACGAGAGGCAGAGGTTGAAGAGAGGAGGCAGAGTTGAGAGATGGCAGAGCAGGTTGGAAGAGAATGAGGAGGCAGAGGTGAAGAGCGAAATGAGGGAGCAGAGGTTGAGAATGGAGGCAAGAATAGAATGATGATGGAAGAGGTTGACGAGAAATGAGGGTGGAGAGGTTAAGAAAGGGAGATGGGTGGAAGGAATCTGAGGTGAGAGCTATGAGTTGAGGCTAGTGAGAAATGAGGGAGGCAGAGTTGAGGCGAGGGAGGCAAGAGGTTGAAGAGAATAGAGGAGGCTGAGGTTCGGAAGAGAAAAGAGCGGGGAGAAAGGTTGAGAGAGGAACGGGGTGAAGGTTGAAAAGAATGAGGGGGCAAGATGTTGAAGAGAATGACGGGAGGCAGAGGCTTTGAGAGCATGACGGAGGCTGCGGTAGGAGAGACGAGGCTTTTTTAGAGATGAAGAGTTATGCAGGAGAGTGAAGATAAGAGGAATGGCGAGGGTTGGGTATGAGGGCCAGGACAGAAAGGTTGGAAGGAAGAGAATGAAAGGGCAGCAGAGGTTGAAGAGAATGAGGAGGCAGACGACTTGAAGATGAAGGAGGGAGGCATGAGGTTGAAGGAATGAGGGACGGCAAGTTTGAAGGAGAATGAGGGAGGCGAGATTGAAGAGAATGAGGGAGGCTGAGGTTGAAGAGAATGAGGGAGGCAGAGGTTGAAGAGAATGAGGGAGGCAGAGATTGAAGAGAATGAGGGAGGCAGAGGTTGAGTCTGAATCCAGACCCGAGTTTGGGAGTTTAAATGAAAATGATTTGAGGGTGAGTTAAGTGAGTTGGAAGGTGTGGTGAAGAGGACAGAGTCCGAGCCTGGCATCGATGGACATGATGAAGAAGAATCTGGTCCAGTAGGAGGGACGTTTTTGGGAGGAAGTGCATCCTTGCCTTTTGGCAGATCCATTAGTGGTTTCAGGATGGGTGGGAAAGGAGTTGGGTACAGTTGAATCAGTGAAGGTAACCTGTAGACGACTTATGACATTTGTTTATGTTTCTTCTGCCCAGAAGGAGCAGGTGCTCTGTGTCACGCAACTTGGGTCAAGATCTGTTTTATTTATTTATTTGTGCTTAGGAACGCGGCACTATTGAAAGGAGTGATTTGTAGCGTTAAGTGTGAAGGTGGAGCAACTGAAGTTGAAGATTCCTGGTATTTGTGATGCCTGCCGTTTGGTGCGACGCAGACCAGGTGGTGAAACTGTCAGAGTCTGTCTTACCAGACAAAGTCATGTTAGGATATATCAGTTATCCTGCAAGAGCTTTTTGTGCCGAATCCAGTGCGGTGTTTCAGGTGCAACGTTTATGGTCATGTCACAGAGCTGTGTAGGAGGGAGATTCCAAGATATGGGGAGTGTGCAGGAGGGCATGGGACAGAGGATTGTGTCGTTTCGGTGGATACAGTTGTGTGTGCCAATTATAGGGGTGCCCACGCTGCTAGGGACAGGAAGTGTCAGTTGCGAAAGAGGCAGGTTGACATAGCCAAAGTCAAAGTAGTGCAGAAGGTGTCGTATGCTGAGGCAGTGAAGAAAGTAGAGGAGGCCGGAGGGGTCAAAGGCTGAGAGATCCTGAGAGGATTCCAATAAGTACTAGATGGTTATCAACTGTACCGCAGGAAAATGGAACGTAAATCACAGAGGCAAAAAAAGGTTGTGGTGGCAGCTGCAGAGAAGTATTTGTGTATAGGAGATTTCATTTAGAGGGTGTATTGAGTGGTGGTCGTCCTCCCAGGCCGTTGACATGGTGCAGGAACAGATAGGGGCACCGTAGTGGAAAGGGGAAGGTGTTTTTTAATGAGCGTAGGGTTAGCTGGAAAGGATTATTATTTTATCTGTCACATTTTAAAACGTTGTTAACCCTTTCACTATATAGGGAGCCTAACGTTGTTAACTCCTTCACTATATAGGGAGCCTAACGTTGTTAAC
>NW_019944196.1:27664-56407 GCF_002910315.2 Salvelinus sp. IW2-2015 | reverse complement strand
TCGCAACTCACCGATCAAGTTACGACTAAGGACTGAGAATCCCATAGTAAAGAGACAAGGGAAACACGTCTGAAGAGGTGAGACCATTAGTTCGCATTGATACCAAGAGTGATCAAGAAGAGTTGCGACGAAAAAGTCAGGAAACACGCAGTCGTTCTCTCGGACTTCTCAAATAGAGCGAAAGCAATCTGTCACACATAGTCGAATCTGAGAGGTAGAGCAAACCCATACCCAACCCAATTTACCACCTCACCCCCCATACTTGTTATAATTTATATATTTTCAAAGCATCTTTTTGCAACCAGTAATCTCTTTACCTTCGACACATGATCAGCTGGGACCTGGACTCCCATATACAGTCGCCAGTGATTATCTCTAAATGCCTGTTAAATGTGTCGAGTTTAATTCCCGAGATACCTCACGGTGCCTTTTGCACACATTGGTGCACCTAAGGTTATGACGAAGGTTTTTCCATCTTCCATGTTATGTGACTTAGGGTGTAAGTGTTAAAGCAGTTCCCAGTTGTTAAACTGCGGAGTGTGTTGGTCTGGTGGTTGCAACAGCTGACCTCTGCTCTGTACCTTGGCGCAAGAGAGTCGGCTCGAAGTTGGCAATCGGAAGACAAATTATATCACTACCAACACTAAGCTCGATGAGCCTGCGTCTAAGAACCGATCCATACCGGAGCAAAAAAAGATAAATACGTAGAAGAAGTAACGAGGCAATAAAGAACATTAGCGATCGCCGCAAGGGAGAGAGGGGGGGGCAGGACTTGAAATGTGTAGAACGTGGCAACCTCGAACGAGCGCGAGCGATATGAAAGGTAGACGATGGAAAAGTTAGTTGAGTGACCGACTACCAGCGAAGGGGGGGGGATAGGGAATGAGGGCGGTACCGTGGTTGGTTGTAGAGGGAAAGATGGGGGGAAGTACTCAGGTAAAGGGTATGAGGAACGAGACGACCAAGCAAGGGGAACTGAGAGTTAGCGAGCTCATCGCAGGGAGTGAGTGAGAAGCTGGATATCGAGCGTCGACGAGCAATAGGTGTCTCACGCGATGGCCAAAGGGAAAGTCTGGACCGGGGAGGGGAAGGGAAGTGGTGAACTGCAAAATCAACTATAGAAATTGGGTCAACAAAAAGTATAGCGCGTACACCTCAGCTGCTTAGTAGTGATATGGTGGGTCGAGAATGTTAGCCGTCATGGAACTCACTGAAAGTCAATGGTTAGCGAGAACCATGTATAATTGAACGAGTGTGCACAAGACTTGTAGGCAAATTGAACAATTGAGAGGTTGAAGACCTAGCAAAAGAGTCGAATATTTTGCAAAGTGTGTGAGACGTCGGGTCCTTATTATTCAGGAGAGGAAGAACCTCATGCAAAATCCGCAGCTGACCATTGGCGGACCATCAATGTGGAGAACTTCTGGGGGCACATTACTGAGAGCGCGACTGGGACACCGGTTATGGTATAGTTGAGGGCTGCTTGGAGAGAGCTTTGTCAGAAGTGGTAGGTTTGTTCGTCGCACAACCCGCACCGGCCGTGGGGAGAAAGAATTTTCCCTCACCAGATGCGTCGGATGGGAATTACGTGTAGCTGGGCGAGGGGTTCGTGGCCATGTATCCAAAGAGTAGGTACTGGCTGACTTTTGTCTACCAGCAGCAGCGTTAGTATTATCCGCTTTGCGTAGGGCCTAATTGGCAGAAGGATCGTCCATCAGGCTGGGTGAAAGGAGAGCAGTGCGTGGTATCTCAGCATTGTTCCTGGATGTTTGAGATGTTGAGCTTCGGAGGAATAGTGTTGGATGGTGGCTTGCCGTATTCAATATCATGGGACTGGGGCGGGTGAAGAATGGTCTCTGAACGAAAGATCGTGGATGATGAGGAACGCAGCGTCCCTGGGACCACTGGAAGAGCAACCAAGCACGTGATGAGATGGCTCGACGGGACTCCAGGTTTAGCTGTTCGTCCATGAGCACAGGAACTGATGGGGTAGGGTAGGCGCAATCCAAGCTGTGCTGTCTCGCGACAAGCTTTTAATTCCACCATGATGCCGCCACAATCGCCACAGCGCGCGGACCCGAATTGATCAGAGGAAGGAATGACTTACCCCAGGTCATCAGCAGGGTGCAATGTCTAGAGAGCTCCCGTGTACCCTGGAAATGGCGCAACTCCAACGCATACGGGATTGTCCGTTGGAAACGGATAGTTTCATGGCCCGGAACGAAAGATTGGCTGTCTGATATGCTAGAGCGCGTGTCATGCCGAGACCGAGGGACGATAACCGTCACAGAAGAGTGCGTGTCAGCGATCAGCTAGTGGCGATGCAGAGTAAGACACTCACACCTCCTGCAGCCAGTGCGCTTAGGGGCGTGGAAACGGCGTCGCGGTACGCTAAAGGTGGATTGAGGCGTGACAGGGGACAGGAGGGGCCTGATCGCGAGCTGAGTGACGTTAGGAACGGGACTTGCGAGCCTTTTTTCTGTGAAGGGTACCTCCGTGAGAACCCTATCGTTGCAAAGGCAGTGTGAAAAGCCGCTGTCACACTTGAACAGTTCTTGCGGTGACAGCCGGATAAAGGGGAGTGTTATAGATATATAAGCTGCCAATACCTATACTAGTCGAGTGGAGAGCAAATAGTCCGTTGACTGTGAGCTGTTTATGTGTGTTAAAAGGCAATAGGAAGGGCGCGGCGAGCCGTTTCTGGAGGAGGACCACAGGTGCGAGGGGGAAGCGAAGGGGCGGTACAGAGGGATAGGAGGGTGGAAGCAAGGGGGTGCGGTAACCCAATGGAGGTTGGAGCAGGGAGGAGCACCAGCCAAAGTGGGAGTGTGCCTAAGGCCAATTCCGCGCTACTTTTTGCGCAGTCGGAGGTGCTAGATTATAAGTCGAACATCTCCAGAGGATCGAGCTATAGACCCGAGTAAGGATGTGACACAGGCTGGTGGCCTCGATCAACCATCACGACCTGATGTAAATGAGGGAGAAAGGCAAATAGACTCGTCACGCATGGCCTTTGGATGTTAGATGGGGCAGGGCTGCAGGATAGCCAAGTGAAAAAGTGTTTGTTAAAAGTCAGCTATCATCATTGAATGGGACGAGAGAGGTGAGCATATTGGCCCGAGTCGAGATGCAAAGGATTCGTCATGATCTACTCTGTAATAAGATTCCGTGTTAGCTAGGAGGTATATGCCGAAGAGAAAGGGGTTGCATGCAATCCAGCCAAAAGACGGTTGGAAGGGAAGGACAGGGAAGACACCGCAGTCAAACGGGCAGGGGAGGGGCCGAAAAAGCCACAAGTGAGGGTCGGGGAGAAGGAAGTGTGGCGACGAGGCACCGACAGGCAACCCGACAATAAAACACGAGCGGAGGCGCGAGCCGCTGCGGACAGCAAAGCACAGCGTACCAGGAAGCAACACAACAACCAAGACGCCACCGACCAAACCCGCAACACAACAACCCAAGACGCCACCGACCAAACCCCAACACAGATCAACCATAACGCCAAACGACCCAGAACCAAGCCAATACTCATAGTCAATCACCAAACATCCACGACCAATACACCGTGAAATTCAACACTAGAGAGCAATCCCTTAAGCTCCACCAGCTACCTAAATCCCGCGACACAACCCCAAACGAGACGCGACCAAACCCAAACAACAACCCAAACCACCACCTCGAGAAACCCACAACACAAAACAGTACTCCATGA
The DNA here is from genome assembly GCF_002910315.2 of Salvelinus sp. IW2-2015. Lineage (NCBI taxonomy): Eukaryota > Metazoa > Chordata > Actinopteri > Salmoniformes > Salmonidae > Salvelinus > Salvelinus sp. IW2-2015. Next base: position 52,695 of record NW_019944196.1, on the reverse strand, counting down.
CTGCTAAGCCGAAACACCCAGAACCCAACATATACACAAAAACCACATAACTAGCTCAACCGATACCAAAATCCCGACAATTAACAGCCACAGACCAAGACGCACCGACCACAACTTCCAACACAACAGAACTAAGACTCCGAGCGACCCAAATCTCCCCGACAATCTACATGAGCGCCAAAAAGACGCAGAGATACCACGAGCAATACCCCACAGCTCGACAACACCGCCTTGACGGGCCTCAACATACAAACCCCTTGATTAAAACAAAAATCAATAAAACAAACCAACCGTCAACCGTATACCAACAGAACATACCTAGAATCAGCCAGCCAAGACCCAAACCCGCACACAACAACCGTTCAAAGCTCCTATCCTACCGTGTAAACCAACCATCATCGCCATACCCATAACCCGCCACTGTGAACAAACCAACTCTACATCAGAACTTACCCACCGCAAAGGATATGGGTGCGAAGCTCTCGCCCTCCCAGCGAACCTTGAGTGGCGCTGTACTGATCACACTCCATCCCCACATGCACATCGTGTAGTCGACAAACCCTGCTACAGACACCATAGAGCCAAGACTCACCGACCAAACCGCAATCATCGAGCAACCCAACCAATGAACTAGCCGGACCATACTAGAACCCGCGAGAGTACACAACCCAAGATCCACTCCACCCAAACGCGCATCAACACAACCAACTCGCTACAGACGCACCGACCTAACACCCTTCAACACACAATCCCAAGGGCTCGCCATCGATCCTAAAAGCCGCGCTAGAAGAGATAGACACCACAGGACCACCTGGCCGCAACCCCGTGCTAACACATCCAACTCAACGCACCTAAAGCCAAACCGCGTCGAACCACTAAATAGCTGAGATATGCCAACGCGATCCACTCCGTCAAACAGAACACACCCATACGAGGCCACCAACCTCAAACCCTGCACAACAACTCGCAAAACCCACAATACCGAGAACCCGCAACACAACCGACCCAAGACGCCGATCAAAGCCCGCAACCAACAACCAAACCCACTACCAACCCCAACACATCAACCCCAAACGGCCACATTGACCAAACCGCCAACTGACAGGCAACAACCCTAGACGGCCAACACGACAAGACCAACCGCACACACTAACGCAAGACGTCAACCGGACAAAACACCAACATAGAACTACCCACAACGCGAGCCGACCAAAACCCGTCTAATACCCAATCAACCCAGAACAGCACCGACACACAGACCTCCTGCATACGAGAACAACGAACGCAGACCGACCATATACCCGCATTCTTACAAGGACTTACCCGAGATGCCACCACCCAAACCCCTAACGAACCACCAAGACAACCACCCTCACCACCCGCTCTCACCATCACCAGACCAATGTCCGCCAAACTCGACCAAACACGCAATAGGAACTCCAAGACGCATCGAACCGAGACCTCTCAACACCAAACCCAAGATCAACTACGGCCAGCACCAAACCCGCGATTCAGACGACCAAGACAGCACACGAACCAACCTGCGCAAACACAACACCCAAATGGAGCTGCCACCTAGCTAACCCGCCTAACACGAACACCCAAACATCCACCGACCAAACCTCACCAACAACAAACAACTCAAGACGCCGAGCACTCAGTAACCCGTCACAACATCAGACCAAACTCACCGATCAAACCCGCAACGACAAACGCAACCCCACGGCCACCGACCAAACCGCAACACATTGGACAAACCCTGACGCAACACCGACCAGACCGCAAGCGCAACCAACCAAAACGCCACCTTACCCAAATCTAACACAACAATGCCCTCGAACGTCCACTCGGCGACCTATACCCACCGCAGCACAAACCATACCCTAAGACCTACCGACCTAAACAGCACAAAACATACCCAACAAAGACAGGAACAATTACCAAGACACAGGACACTCGAGACAACAATTTTGGAAAGGTGATTGCTCAAGGCAAAGGCCATCAGCGCTCTGGGAAGGGGAAACAGATCCTTCCTCGCTCCCAATTCATGCACTAAGCCAAGGAATAGCTAAACATACGCTGCAAAAACAATAGAAGAAAAAATAATGAACCGGGACAGTTGTTGACACGCATGAGGCAGCAAGGCGATGCAAGTGACAGCACAGCAGACACACACATGTCAAACCGATAGATACAAAGGACCGTTTAAACCATACGGTTTACTCACCATCACATCGGATCTCGGCGCCTAGAGAGAGCAGCAACCACCGTGCCAGGACTGAACCGGTCACCTTTCTGCCAATGAAGCAACAGAGAGACTCCGATTAAGAGCCACTGGACCATGAATGCAGATGAAGTAGAATCAGATGGCAACACGAGCATATCAGCCAACACCGGTGCGTAGGATGAGAGCAAGTCACACCACAAACGCTTCCCGCGGTACTCGGGGAAAGAATAGAGAAGAGGGGATATATACGACAGCTAACGGCACAACACCGCAAGCTCCACGAGACGACTAAAAGGGGAAACCGGCGACTGAAGAAGATTACGTAATACGACACTGAACACCAAGGAACGACATTTGTGTAGGTAGAAAATAGACCAATCTATTTTGGAGGAAAGTATAGAAACAAATGTATAAACAGCATAAGACACGGATACTATCCGGTAATGGGAGCAAAGCTTTTACGGTACATAGGCTGCAAGGACACCTGAGGTGCACAACGGAACTAACCACAACATCCCAGAGAAAACGGGACCCTAATATCACATCGTGTGATACACCGGTGCGGGATCCCGAGTGAGAAGTACCCTCACAACACCCTGTGGATCTAGTCCACGAGGAACGCTGGCGCGAATATCTACAACACGCTCATCAGCACCAACACCTGGAACGGAATTCTGACCCACAGCGGCCAGGAAGTGCCGCACCACAGTAAAACCACACTATTCCAGACCCGTTATATGCCTCCCACGCGCCCACAACCGACCTACCAAACACTCACACGCGGAGAACGACTGATCCCACAAACACCCAGTCGATGTAGTCCACAAGACGCAGAGTGACGTCAGCACCTAAACAAAGCCCACACCTTGTTCCCACAGGACAGTCCCAATACCGCCTCCACAGCCGCTTGTTCACCACTCCCGGGGTGCGCAGTGACCCTCCCCCCACTTGTACCCGGAGGCATACCATACTCCCGCCACCTTATTGCCGCCACCGCCAAGAGTGGAGGCAGTCTACACCCTGCAAGCCCCCTTCCCCCAACCCTTCGCCCACACCACCGTTAAAATCCCTGAAACTGCGCCTTCAGGGAAGAAAGTACAACAGTTCATATCACTGCAATGTACAGGAAGGTGGAGTGGCAAAAATGTAAGACAAGTGACAGACACGGAGAGCAGAGAGCGGTCCAAACACCTCTAGTCACCACCGGACAATGACCAACACGTAACACCACAGACAGAGCTAGACACTACTAAATGACCGCTCACATCTAAAGGAAGGATTAGGCACACGCCGCGGTGGTGGTTTACTCAGTTCCGGGAGCCTGCTTGTGGAGTCGTGCAAGTATAGATCAAACAACGCGGAAAAGAGCGGTAAGAAACAGACGAGATACGACACAAACATCTCGCGTCTAGCCCCCACCTGTTTGCCCCGCAACGATAGCCGGGCATAGGAGGGACCGAAGCACGAGGCGGGAAGGCTGGTCATCGACGCGAAAGTTAGTCGCGGACGGTGCTCATTAGGTGCATGATAACCGATTAGGAGACAGACATCTGTCATACACACCAGCGTCAGACCGACAGAAGGGGGCAACGCCAGCAAGATATTCTAGGACTCCACCTTTGCAGCATCTGGATGAGACCGTGAGGACAAAAGTTGTGGTGGGGGGGGGGTGGGGGGGGGGGGGGAGATGACATTCTTAACAAGGGGGGGTGGGATAGGAACTGCGTTGCCCGCTTGCGGAGGCAGGAAGCGGGCCTGTGAATGGAGGATTGCAAAAAAAAAAAAAAGAAACCAGTCAGAAAAGTTGTACATAGCGAGGGCGGGGAGGCATCGCAGGCCGAGACTGCCTCAACGGGCCCCTCCCGTCACACCAGAGCGACTGGGTGAATGAAGGGTGAGACAAGGGAGGATTAATCACGACTGAACAAGACGAAGAACGAGAGCCACCGAGTTGGCAGGACAAAACTTCGAAAGAGAAACTATCAAAACAGTCACCATCACACCATCTATCACCATCCACACTCACCACAGCCAACCTAACATCAAATCTCCATACAACATTACCATCATCCAAACACAGCAGCACGACACAACACACACAACACCCACATACAACAAAACAACTACATCATCACACACACACCTACAACTCACACACTATCCACACCTCACACAATTCAATGCAGCCGACATTTAAAATATTATATGAGACTAAAGGAAGGCATAACCGACCAAGACGCTACGGCGACAATGGCCGCAGGAGATCGCTCAGCCACGAAGAACTCACATAAAAAAAAACACCTAAACTTGAAGGTGAGGTACTCTAATCACGCAATCAGCAAGTACCACTAGCGTGCAACCAATTTCACCAGCACCTGAGACACTAAATATTTTCACTAGCTGTAAGCTCTACTAGCCAAAAGCCAGTAAAGGAAATTGTAGGCGATGTGCATTTATATTTTTGTTACAGTGTGTGAATGAGAGAGATGTTATGTAGGAGCAAGAAGGTGATGAGCAGAATACGCACGATTCAGATAAGCGCAAGCGACTATGCGAGTCATGAACCAACTCACCAGCCATTCGAGAACAAAGCTAATTTGGATTTCATGCACGATCGGCCGCTCACTAGCGTAGCTGCCTCAGTCACTGCTACCTCACCCCCGCGCGGTGGCAGGCTAGGCAGTCCAGAATTGGCACAGACGTAATATAGCGACATTCCAGCCGCGGACAACCATGCCGTAATCGAGCAGTTGTGCGACTGTCGCAGGACCGCGTTTGTACTTAATCTCCGTGAACTTCGTGACATGGAAGCCAAAGAGTGCGAAATATCAAAGTACTCGAGAGACAAGCATATTTAAAAAAGAGCATTTTCACCCCGACCATAACCAATTTCCAATACATATCCTGCGCCCGATCCCGCTGTGCAGAGCGTGTAAAGAGAAGGATGCTGGAACAGTAGCGAAAGTTCGACGCATTATTCGTACGCTCGAAAAGGGGCCGCACGCGCTCTCAGCGCTCACTAGCTAAGCGTTTCGCCCAAGTTGGGGAAAGAGGGTGGTGGACAGGCCACACAGCGGCTAATGCAGAGTGACCGTGCACAGCGGAACGCAGAGAGACACTGACTTCCACAGCCAGAGGTGGAGAAAGGACTGTAGGCCAACAGGACGACAGGAAGCAAAAAAGCAAATAAAAGCCGACTACGATGTACATGCATGAGAAGAATGGAACGACCGATCCGTGTGACTCGAAGACGTCATCGTCTTATCAAGCACAGACCCTTAACAAAGGGAGACGGTGAGGAAGAAGCACCAAGTGACGAGTCTACAGTGTGACGAGACTAGTTATTTAAGGGACGTGGTCACCTTATTAACGACGCAAAACGGAGGTGAGAGATCATGATAAGGTCGGACATGGAATGCACAATGGACTTAAATTACGGAGTGCACGTGGACAGGAATCCACGATGAACGGACAGGCGCCGGTAAAATGGTACCACCTGGTCCGACCAGCTTGATAGCACAGTTGTCCAGAAAACACTACTGATGGTACTGTCAGCAGTGGGCTGTATAGGACCTCTGGTCGCCGCCGCACTACGCTCCTCCCCCCAGGGGCAAGAGACCAGGAGAGAGAGGGAAAGGGCGGAGCTACAAACCTTCTCCGCGTGTAGTCGCGGATACCTCTCTCAGCGCTAGAACAGAGAGAGTCCGGAAAGGAAACTGGCAAACCGCGGAGGTATGAGACTGTCTAAACTCTCGGTTCACGAACACAGCAGAGCGGATACGTGTTGAGAAAAAACCTACAAGCCGCTAACGTTCTATAAGTACCAGGGCAGCAGTAAGCAACAGGGGAGAGGAACAAAGAGAATATACACGAACCGTTATAGGTTAAGGGACCACAAGGTGACAGGAGGAAAGGAAGGAGCTCAGAAGCGGTGACTGCTTCACATACAGAATTACGAAGTTGTAAGAACATGGTGTGACGAACTACCTCCGTCGGGTGTGAGCAATTGTAAAGCGAAGGCTTGCGAGTATGTTTTCAGTGGGGCTGGGGGAGGGTGTAGGGTGCATTCAGCCGTACCGTGAGGGAGTGGGGGTTCAGAGCGGAGCCGTGAGGGGGGAGGGGCCGAGGGGAACGGGGGGGAGGGGGAGAAGCGTTGTTTTCTGGGGGGTAGTTGAGAAAAGGAGAAGGCGGCGAGATGGGAAGAAAGGACGAAATAGAGCTGTGTGGGCGGGTGGGAGGAGGGGGAGTCGGGGGGTGAGGAGTCGGGGGGTGGGGATTGGTGTGAAGAGTAGTGTCTAAACGGGTGGTGGCGGAGGCGGACGGTTGAGTGGCTTCTTCGCGTTGGATTTGTGAGGTGAGCTCAGCTTGGTCCGCTGTGAGTAAGGGTCGGAGGGGAAAAGGGCGGTTGAGATTGTGGAGCAGCGGGGGGAGGGGGGGAGGAGCGGGGGGGAGGGTGTGACAGGAACGGCGGTGCATGGGGAGGGGTAAGGAGAGCGAGGCAGTGAGGAGAGGGAATGGATGCGGTTTGGATGTGATAGCAAACAGGAGGCTCGGGGGGAGGAGATGGGGGAAGGAGCGGAGATGTGATGGAGGTAAGGAATACCGACGTGTTGTGGTGTTGTAGTGGAGGGGAGGAGAGCTGGAGCGGTGTGGTCCAAGGGGGGACGAATCGAGCGATGGTGAAATGGGTTGGGAAGGGCATCTTGCCCCGGGGGAGGGTGGTTAACTTTGAAGCTGGAGGAGGGTAGTGAGGCGGGGAGGCGAGGTTGGTACGTAGGATGGGGAGGGTGAGGAGTAGCGGGGTTGGAGGGGACAGCGGGAGGGAGGGGTAGGAGACGGGGTGGAGGGTGAGTTCAGATGGTTGGGGAGGGGTGGAGTGAGCGGGGAGGAAGTGGCGCTGTAGGAGGACGGGGTCGGTGGTGAGGCTGTTAGTGACGTGTTGCGTTGGAGCTGAGTGGCTGAGGAGCCAAGGGAGGGAGGTGGGGACTTGGCAGCGTGGTCGGGGAGTGGATAGTGGGTGCGACTTTTAGTGTGTGGAGCGGGGGGTTATTTGGGGAGGGGAGGTGACAGGGGGGGTGAGGGGGGAGGGACGGGGGGTGAGGGGATGAAGCGGGGGGGAGTAGCGAGCGGGGATTGAGGCGGCGTCTGGGAGGGGAAGGAACCCGTGGGGAGGGCAGGAGCGACAGCGGGGGGAGGTCTGGGCTAACGAAGAAAACACGGTTGGGGACGGGATCGGAGATGTAAAGAGACTCGGGGCGACGATGGGTCTGAGCGCGGTGAGAGAATTAAATTGGCGGGAGAGGGAAGAGCAATAAGGTTGTGTATCCATGAATGTTTGATCATTTTTCTGTAGCTCTCATTATTCTGAGCATGTTCGAGGAGAGGGAGGTGGAGAGAGTTTTCGAACGGGGTACGGTGAACCGAACATTTAGACAAGGGCGGAGAGTTGTGTGAGGCTGAGGATTGTAGCAAGCTTGGTGTTCGATGGGAGAAGACGGAGCTGGTTAAGGCACTTAGGAGATGGGCGAGAGATAACCCGCGGCGGTGGGAGGGGGAAGGACGGGGGTGTAAGAGGAGAGACGTGTGATGGGATCTGAGATTCTTGTGGAGAGGAACAACATCAGTACATGCACTGGCACCTAGGGGACGTGAGGGAGAAACAAGTAGCAGTGTGGACAAAAAAAATGTACAACACAGAACAAGCAACAAACATTGTTAAAAACCAGAACAATAAAAGTGACAAAGGGTAGCAAGCGAATGATAAACCCACCCATACACCCTGCGTTCAAGTAGCTCGAGAAGTAACACCAGCCCATATTAGGTACAGTTCTGAACACAGCCACCATCCCCCACCGGCTCTAACACAAGGCCCGCGAACATCCAACCACAGCTCCCGGGGAGGCCAACACGGCCCCACGAACAGCAACGCTACATCCCCGGTGGGGCCAGCACCCAGGGTGCCCCACCGTTTCAATTACTCACAGCAAGCCCATTAGGAACACTGCCCTCGCCAACCAAACACATCCCTGCCCCACGAGGGCCCATCACAGCATCAGGGGCCCTCCGGAACCTAACAGCGACGCCCACGAGATGACGAAGCAGCACAACACACCCGTCGCCAGACACAGCGCACGAAACAAAGCAAGCCCCCGGCCAGACCACATCCCCTAAACAGTCGATACATGCCGCCGCGGAGAACCAGAACCACTGAAATCCCACGGAAACACACCACCACCCCCGCAGGGCATACGACACCGGCCGGCCGAGCAGAGAGACAGCCCCAAGAGAAGCACACCACAACCCCCGGGAAGAGAGGACAGGCCGAACACAGAGCCCGAGGAGCAAACACCACAGGACCCACCGGGCCAGACAACACCCCCGGGGCCAGAACACAGCCCCGGACACACAGGCCACCACCCGGAGGGAGCCGAACGAGGCATGACCCGAACACAAACAGCCCCCGGGGAGCAGACAGACAGCCCGGAACACCCACACATCCCCGGGCATAGCAACAGTCCCAAACACAACACACCCCCGGGCCACACAAGAGCCACGAGAGCACCAATCACAACCCCGGAGGCCAGACACGAAACCCCCAAACAACACTCCGCAGACCGCAGACACACCCCGGAACACAACACGAGCCCCAAACGAGACACATCCCGCGGAAAACCAGACAAGAGCGCACCGCGCACAACAACCAGAGCAAACACAGGCCCAACACCCCGACGGCCGAACACATGTCCCCAGAACCACCCAACGAACATCCACCCGGGCCAAGGAAACACAGCCCACGGGACAACAGCACCGGGAACAGACCGACATGGTGCACCGACGAACAAACACACGAACGCAGCCGGGGCCAGCAGCAAGCACCGAGGAGCAGGAAACACGAGCACAGACCCGGCAACGGGAAGCAGAACAGTGCCCGAACGAAAATCCAGAGCAAGCCCCGCAGTCCGAGACCAACCCCGGAAAGCGACAAACCAGAGACAAGCCCCCGGCCAACAACAGAGCCCGCGAAGCAAAACACAACCGCGCCAGGAGCAGCACACGAGTGACCCGCCGGGAAACACAAGACGAAGACAGACCACCCGGACCAGACACGAGGCCGCTAACACAACACAGACACCCAGCGCACCGAAGACACAGGACGCCGCGGCAGAGAGACCAGAGAAAGACAGACGAGACCCCAGAAACGCAGACAGCACACCCCAGAGGGGACCACAGAAGAGCGAGAATGACCCGCGGAAGGAAGCAAGAGAGACCCGAGGTCCAACACATTCCCCGGACACACACCAACACCCCCGGCCAACACATGCCCCGTAACACAAAACACCACCGAGAAAAGACAGCCCGCGGAGACCACAGACAGCGCCGCCAAGCACGTACGGACCAGAGCGGGAAGCAGTCCTAGAGAAGCACGAGGGCACAACACCGAGACTAGGACAGACCAACGGCGCCGGACGAGGAACTAACAGCAACAAGGCCGGGCGCGAAGAGCCAAGGATCAACAGCCCGAGACGGGGTCACAAGAGCTCCTCGAGGCCAAGACAGGCAAGGCCGGAGAAACCACAAACTGACCGGTCCTCGTGTGTCCTGAGACATTTCCCGAACAGAGCATACACCCTTCACGTCGCGCGCAGAGCGTAGCGTTGCCCGGATCAATGACACCACCAGCTCCCTCCTGTGAAGCCACCACAAGCACCCAACACTCGCACTTCGCCCCATGGTCATCCAGATCATCACCTATTCCGTACAGCAGCCCTAGCACACAGCCACCTTCCAGACACCACCCCCACCGACGCCTCGTCGCCCATACTCGACCACTCCCGAGCCCACCCCACACTACCACTGTTCACTCACCGCTGCAACACATCTATCAGCGCCTGGCGCCGACTCCACGCGGTAACACCAGCACACCCGCATAGGGCACCAAACGATTCGCCCTCGACGTACACAATACTCTCAGCCCCCAGAGTCAACACATCCCCAATCCCAGCTAAACCTACGCCTAGTGCCTAACGAGCAGCAGGGAATAGATGTGCACCTTACGCGGAGACGCATGGCACCACTACCATCGACGACACCTCACCCATCACTGCTAACCCGCTCGCTGAGCGCGTGCAGTCCCGATGAAACACCGAAACCTGCTGCACAAAAACGTCCGAACCAAATGGCAGAGACTGTGTGCTGTAAAGAGAGACAGGTTTCCAGACCAGAGATATAGATAATTGTATACCCAACGCAACAGCACAAAAAAACGCACGCAAGAAAGGACGGGGGCCGCGGGACCGCCGAAGAGCCCCAACGTGAACCGACGGGACCGGACCCCGTGAGATGGGATAGCTCCAGACGCATCTGACCAGTTAAAAGTTCATCATCTTGGAACGACGATGCTCGCTACCGGGGAGCATCGCCAGCATCCTCTTGGGGAACACCGCCGAGACTCCCAACAGGACTCGACCGCACCGTAAGAGCGACCACAGGAGGCGCACCACCGCCGGGAGGGGGAGCCCACAAGACGGGCGAGGACCAGACCCCCGAAGAGCCGCACAGGACGGTGGAGCCTCCGGCCGAAGTCGCCACAGGAACCGCGACGGGACACGCCTTGGGAGGTCATCGCGCAACGAGAGAACGCTTCGACCAGCGCGCCAGCACCAGGGAAACAAGGGAACGCCAAGGGGAGGGTGACTTGCCAGCCCGGATGTAGAGCATAGGAGCAGAGTGGACAGTGAGACACATGGTGGCGGGGTAGCTTGGCCATGAGTCGCTCAAAGGGACCTCATGAAGAAGGAACCGCGCGCACCGGCAAGAGCAAACCACGCACGGAAGAACAGAAACGAAGGGACGGAGACAGACGGGGAGCCAGGCACGCAAGGAGTAGGCCCGCCAGGAGGAGAGGAGGAACCCGAGAGGAATGAAGTGTGCTATGGAACTACAGACATGTACAACACTACGATCAGGTGTGCCTCTCGTGAACGACGAAAGTGCAATCTAGGTGCTGTGCAAGACTACACAGGAAGAAGGCGCCCGGGGAGAGAGGCACGGGCGCAGCGGCACGCCCGCGGAAGAAGGCGCGAGCTCGGGGGCGACGGGCGTGAAGGACGGGGATTAGAAAGGGAGAGAGACAGTGAGTACTAGTAGGGGAAAAGCAAAAGGAGACAGCAACAGACACTGAGCGGGAAGAGGGAAGTGCGCACCGCGAGCTCCCGTGACCGAAGAGAAGAGGAGAGAGACGAGCCGAGAGAGAGGAATAGCAGAGGAGAGAAGAGAGAACGAGAGAAGCAGGAGAAAGAGAGAGGGTAGAAGAGCGCGACCCAAGCGCCAAAGTCACGAGATACACGAAACAAGCCGAGGAAGAAGGAGAAGGCATTCGTGATAAGACCATGACGTAGCATTTAATTGGACAACAAAAAGCGAGACCACGGGCCAAAACACAGGATGACGTCTAGACTGTTCTCACTGTACAAGATAGCATAAGTTAGAATTTAGATAGAAGTAGAATTTAACTTGATTACCTGGATGTACAAAAAGATCAATGTAAACAGAACAACAGAAGAGAAAGGTAGAGAATCTGCATGGAAACTTATACAACGTACTTTTGAATAATTCAGCCGACTAGTAAAATACCAACACGACTAGTGATCATACAGCCACCGGCAAAAAAAGTGAAACACATCAGTCAGCATACTAGCCAACGACCACCAGAACGGAGTGACACAATGGGCGATCGACACGTCTCCAGCACGAAGCATAACCAACACAGATCACGATCAAAATTGCAACTCAATAAACAAGAGTCATATTACGACCGAGGCAGAGATCTGTGTCGTCGAGCTAATTATATTCAGAAACTTAGCAAGGTTTCAACTAGTTTGATCAAAGGTAAAACACCGAAAGAACGACTACGGAAGTTAAAACACAGAACAATAACAGACAACAGAAACATACAGACAGACAACAACATGACAACAGCGACAGACCATACAACAGAGCAGACATGACAGACAATATCGCACAGTACAAAAGCTCGAACTAGGTTTCAGATACAGCACAAGACAGAGACAAATCTAAGCAACAGAATCGAAAACGACTAGACAAATACAAGCCACAGAAAAATGACCAAAACGTCAACCTGCGTATGACAGTCGACCCAGAACATACAAGGCTAAGTCTCTACGACACGACCTTTCCAGTGAGCCATATAGACAAAGCTGCACGGGCTCACCCAATGTACACTAAGTACAGACAACACAAAAAAATAGTGACTATAGTAAAGATCGCAAGAGTTATAGTTATGTTCAATAGGGTAACAACAATAGCAAACTCACAGATATATGACATAGGATAACAGATAGTAATAGATGCATTGCAAGGTGGCCTTCCCTATATAAAGAACATAAGCTTAAACAGCTGTAGTGACAATTGGATCATGGTCACTCGAAAGGGTTACAGACAAGACAAGTGACTAGACAAGAAAACACAAGCATAAGGGACAAATATAAACAAAGATTGGACGGGTAAAGATCGGGGCGGGCTGATATAGAAAACAATCAGAGATAAAGCAATTCCATTCGCACACTGTAGAACACACACACGTTCCACCGTGCAAATAAGATCTCAAAATCCACATAGAAAACAATATGAGCAGCAGAGAACCTCGCCTCAGAGAGTGCTCATCCATCAAAAATCTTGAACTTACAAAGTGCTGGCATCAAGCACTTGGTGAACGTGAGTTGGAGAAACGCGGGAGGATAAAGACTCACACGTAACTCTGCTGTCAGTTTCAGGATTACCAAGTTCACATGGAGATGTGACCAATGCATCTATTCGGCGAGAATGATGAACTGCTGCGTTTGCAAGATGTCACAGTAAAGAACATTTTTAGCGCGGACTAAACAGAGGTGAATAGTATAAATGCGGATATCTGTTTCATTCAGCCTGACAGCAGAATCTCAGTAGCATGCGATCTAACCAAAGCAGGGAGAACCAAAGCTAATTACTCCGCAAAAGATCGAACTGGTAGCGCATATTACGATTTGCTACACAAAACAGATCTTACAATCTGCGACTAGAAGACTATACGCGACGCAAGTGGAAGACCAACCCGGGGGTTTATGGGCGTGCAGTGGCGGCGCAGGCACAGTAAGAGGGCCGCGATGGGATGACATGAGGCGTCAATCATGGTGGGCACTCTCAGCGTGGTAGGAGCTGGTGGGCCCATTCAATTCAGAGTCCTAGCGACTGACCCTCGTCGGACACGAGGGCGGAAGTACTCAAAAACGCCCATAACTGTGAGAATTCCTAGCGATTAACTACACCTGAATACAACATGAGCAAATGTCAGCACGTAGTGTGATAACGGACCCTTAAAGCACATCACATCCCCACTACAGCACACTCCACTCTACTGCCAGTCACAAGAAGCGCACATCTACGCACCACCAACACCAACCATACTTAGCAGTGACACGATCACTAACAAATACCTGAAAGACGAAAACACACAGCACCAATCCACACATTCAACATCTAATACTCAAACCCATAAAAAACAAAATCCAACGACATAAGATCCTAAACAAAATCAAGCACACACACCGATACTCGCCAATTTTCTAGCTTCATGTAATATCTGATAACACCCAGTTTGTCTCAGCACACATAACTGTCCATTTAGCTCATAACACCAACTCGCATCGACGATCTATAACAGCTAAAATGTCTACGCCATCCCATACGATGGGCAAGCAGCGTCAACGATTTAATACAGGACAAAGGCCTACATCGCAGAGTCGAGAAAAGCCGGAACGAAGACAGACAGGAAAGGACCGGCGAAATCTGAAATCCCTACCTTCCAACAAACACAATCAACATATCAGACCATCTTCGAGCCACACAACCACATCATTGCCGCCGGCACTAATAATCAAACGAGTGACACAGAGAGAAGGACTTCGACGGCGGGGACCACAAAGTCGACAGACTCAGACGGGCAAACGCATCTACAGGAAGCACTACACTAACAGAGACTTCAATACGATAATGGCCACAACCTTGGTCAACAAACATCTTACTTTAATCATGAACATTTCGAGCCGGACGAATAACGAAAAGAGAGGCCAACCATAGAGAGGCATGAAAGAGAATGAGGTAGGCAAAAGGCGATTTGCAAAGACACACAGGTCGGAGCCGCACGAAGAGTCGGAACCCGCACGGGAGAGTCAGAAACGTTAGCAAACCGAGACCCGCAAGATGAGCGGAAGAGGGCACAGAAGATGAACCGAACAGACCGGCAATAGCGGACAAGAGAGCATTTGAGACAACTGCCAGGGGCAAGAGGCAGGGATGAGGAAGACCGATAACGGAGCAAGAGCACGACGGCACCACAATTGCCACTCAGACATGCAAGTGCGAGGAACAGCGAACAGAAGCAGGATTTGACCGGAGAATCAGCGGAGAGCCTACCGGCAAGCTAGTAACACGACATAGCTCAACATGGAGGGGGGGGAGTAGCAGGGGCGGAAGCAACCGGACCACACAAGAAGGGAAGGGCAAAACAACCGAACGGGACTCCTGCGACAGAAGGACAAAATAGACGAGGACCTCGCCGCTATGAGAAGAAAGCACAATTGAGACGAGGAGGACTAGACGGAGCTGAAGAGCGACACTAGACGGGAACTTAGCAGCCGAATTGAACGAAGCCAGCAGAGCGACAACAGAGCCGAAGGAAGACAGTATCGAAACGAGCATGACGCGGCGACTGACGGTTGAGGAAGAAACATGACAGAGCAGAAGCAGGCTCGAGGTATGACGAGAGCAATAGAAGGACGACCAGGCTGTGACAGGATTAGACCACAGAAAGACCTTAGCGGCACCCAAGGTCACGAGTTGAACGAAGCAATAGCGACGACGCGGCAGAGGTATGCATAAAGGCATCGAAGCGAAAGCGAGAGCTAAGGCTTAGAACACGACGACAATGACGGACAGCGCATGAGCAATTCAAATAGAAGCAACTTGAGCAAACAGAGAGAAGGCTTGAACGCTTAATGAGGAGGCAAAGTGGGAAGTACCGATGAACGCGAGGCGCAGTTAGAAGAGAAATAGACAGGGAGCAAAAGGCTAGTGGCAAGAAGAACTCGAGACGGAGAGCCATGACGGTCGAGAGAATGAGAAGCAACGGCTGAGGTTGAACCAGACCCATGCGGAGGGGCGAGGTTCAAAGAATGAAAGCAGCGAGCATTGAAACCCAGAATGCGGAGCAGCGGTTGAGTCTGAATCCAGCACACCGAGTATTGGGGCTTTAAATTTAGAACATGATTATGCAGGAACGATTGAAGGTCAACATGCTATGGAAAAGCGTACCGACGTAGAGTGAAAGAGAGCACAGACAGGACCGAGCGGCCTACTGCAGCATCGCATGAACAATTAGAAGAAGAAATCTGGACATACCAGTAGGAGGACACGTCTATTATCGAAGGACATCGCCACTCCCCCTGGCTATTTTCAGGTCGCATCTCCAGTGGATTCAAAAGGCACAGCAGACATGTACGGGGACGACGCGAACAAGTCTGACCCCCGCAACAGATTAGACAGAATCGACAGAAAGATAACCTGCTAGCCAGAACCGACGCACCTTTGTGCATCATATGACTTTATAGCTTATATTACTGCCCCGTAAGGCGGACACAAGCGTAATGCCATTCCTGTTCATGTGACGCAAAACTTGCTCAAGACATCGATCTCATGGCTATCTACTAGATATATTATGATGACTTACGGAGACCCGCGGTCAAGACAACACAAGGCACGAACTCCTGCAAAGGCATGATGACTTGTGATAAGCGACTTAGTAGTTAGCAGATGGCAAGCAACTGGAGTTGAAGAATTCCTCGGATCAGCCAGTGTAGATAGCCATGCCGTGTTGAGGTGAGAAACGAGAACCAGGTGAGTAGAAAATGACCCTGTGCAGAGTCATTGTCTGTGACAGCGTCCATGTATGGCGTCGGGTAGAAGTGGCTATCAGTTATCCTTTGCAAGAGAGGCTTTTTGTGGCGAATTCCAGTGCGGGCTGATTTCAGGGGCAGTGTGCGTTGTCATCGTATAAACAACAAGGACGATGGAAAATCTTAGGGAGGGGAACTATACCGCAAGAGGGTTAATGGGGAAGTGGGATGCAGAAAGTAGAGAGGCAGCTAACAGGAGGGATTGTGTCAGATTGTCGGGTGGATAAGGACAATATGGTAGATGTGCGAATAACAAGTATAAGGGATGCAGCCACGCTGCTCCGGGAAGGAAGTGTCCAGCTTAGCGAAAAGAGCCACAAGGGTTGACCTAGCCGCAACATGCCCGGATCAGGAGCAGTGCGGCAGTCTGTGTCGGCTGTGCTGGGCGGCCACAAGAAAGTAGAGGAGGGCGTGGGGTCAAGCGGAGCCAGATTCCTGAGAGGATCAATAAGTACTCACGACGATAGGTCTACTCAACTCGACCGCAGGGAACACGGGGGGAAAGTCGTAATGCAGCCGAGAAGGCAAAACGAGTTTGGCCATTAATGGCGGAGGTAACCGCAAAAACACGCCGGTCGACAGCGTGGCACGAGAAGTATGTGTGGTGCTTATAGGGAAGATGGTCGCAGAGGCTTTCAGAGGACCGACCTGCTATTGAGTGTCGTGGAGGTACGCATCGTAACAGACACGCCCAGGAGCGCAGGTTGACATTGGATGCAAGGAACCAGATGAGGGAGGGGCACACGTAAGGTGGAAAGGGAGAAAGGTGATTATTTAAGAATAGAAAGCGGGTAGAGGTCTACGCTGGAGAGAAGGATTTTATTTTGCTGGAGTCCATTTTAAAAGAAGCAGAGTTGAGAAACCACTATCGTCACAGATGATTGATAGGAGAGAAAAAAACACATGACACGTTGACGTATAAGCGTGACCCTATCAACTATATAGGAGAAGGAGAAACAGAAGGGAAGAAACGTGAACGTAGTGATAACCCTGAGAGAATTCAAACTATAATTCGAGAGCCGATAAGTTGAGTGCAAGCCTAGTCCACTAGTGGAATAAGGGAAGACCTAAATTGAGTGTAACAAGGTTGAAGAGACAAGGGAAGAAAGGACGTACGAAAGCTAAGTCTAAATAAACCAGCAGGAGAAGGCAAGGCAGTGTAAAAGAAATGCCAAGAATAATTGAGATAGACAGGTATAAACAATATTGAATTTAAGAGATATATCAAGGACAGTCTATACTGGCGGATGAGAGGAGACACAAGAGAGAGGGTTAGAAGCTAAATTAAGAGAGACTATATTAGAGACCTACAGAACTGAGTGGGCGCATCCCAGTAACTAGCTGTTGCTGGGATGTACAGATACATAGAGGATAGCAGAGAGAAGAGTCTGTGGACTAGGGTCTGGCTGGAGGTCTATAGACACAAGATAATTATTAGGAGATAACCTCATCCTAGCTGATCACGCACGTTACCATAATTAATAAACCCTAGAGATGTTAGGAGCTTGGGCGCTTTCCCACTACCCTGATGGTAGCGTTTGCTGGTGAAGCTGAGAGATGATAACGAGCAAATAGTTATGCCATACCAGGTGTAATGCAAAACAGACCGTCAAGGATGCTCCGATGGTGCAAGCTGGTAGAATTATACAGAGTTTAGAAGAGCATCGTCGAAGGAACCATGCACATGAGAATTTTTACAAAATTTCAGCTAGCAGGAGAGGAAAAGAATGTTGTACGATGCCTTCAGATATTGGCGAGGAAACGAGATATACTTTGGAGTGTGTACTTGGACCAAGGTCAGTAGCTAGAGGTATTGGACGTTGAGGAAACGTTGAAGCTCTCGAACTGCTCCAATACCAACACCATCCGATGAGACATGGGAGCTTCCTAGTAAGTCCGACAGGATCAAGGAAAAGAGAGAGAGGACGAAGAGAACACGAGAGAGGAGGAGTGAGAGGGAGAGGTTGGGGTGGGAAGAAGAGAAGACTCAGGCAGAGAGAAGAGAAGACGGAGCATGGGTGGGAAACAGAGCCGGCGTGCGAGAACAGACGGAAAAGATAGGAGGCTGAGGAGGCCGCGAGGTGGTAGGGAGCACCGGTAACGAGAGAGCAAGAGTAGAGGAGGAGAGGTGGGTAGCACAGAAAGCGGCGGTAAACGAGCCTAAGAGACGGACAAGCGAGAGACCAGCGGAAGAGGCGGCCGAGACGGACAAGGGGCCGCGAGAAAGGCGAACGAGAAGCAGGGAGAGGGAAAGAGAGACTAGCGGAGATGGAGCGAGCTATGCGAAGAGACAGAAAAGAAGGAGAAGAGATGAACAAATGGGGGGTGGCATAAGACAGAGAAGAGGAGAAGAGAGCAGCGAGGAGAGAGGGAAAAACAGGAGATGGGAGCAGCGAGAGAGAGAGAGGGAAGAGGAGGTAGCTGGGCAGAGAAGAGCAGAGAGGGAGGGAGGGGGACGACAATTGAGGTAGCGGGAGAGAGAGAGAGGAGAGAGAGGGAGGAGTAGCGGAGAGAGAGAGAGGGGGGAGAGAGAGTGGGAGGGAGGGAGAGAGGGAGGGAGTGAGTGAGCTAGGGAGAGAGATGGGTGTCAGAGATGGAACTGCATTATTATCATAAGGAGACGTGTCCTTGGAAAACGAAGGAGGAATGGAGGGAAATGGAGAGGGAGAAGAGGTCTAAGAGAGAGAGGGAAGAAGAGGGTGACCTCTCGGAAGAGTTACCAGATCAGGGAGTCAGCAACCTAACCCCTCAGGGAATCCCACACTCCAGTATTCCCAATCTGGTGAAATGTGTATCGAAACAAAGACAAAAAATGAAATCAGCAATACACACATCACAATCCATTTGGAGTAACGGTCATCCCTTATTAACATATTTTCCTTCTATATGCAGACTGAACAAAATACATTTGTATATTTACCCAAAGACCAGGACCCTAGCAAACTGRTAATTTTCCCTTCAAACATATGATTCACATCGTGATTAAAAAACATGTTAATAAATCAAAAATAAACTAATTCAAATAACCAATCAACTTAGAATTACAACTCTTGATAACTCCATAAGGAAATAATAGTATCTCATAAAGTAATGCTAAAATATAATAGAAACTGGTGTTTCTCATTCATTTTATAATTAAATCCCACCTGTTTCGATCGTTTCTAGTGACATTGATCAGGCCTCACCAGAAATTCAAGATACAGGGCATTCGACACCATTAAATATTTCCTCTCCATTTTCTTTCCCTGTCCTTCAGAAACAATTTAAAAACCTTTCAAACATTTCCATCCTTCTGCATACCCAATTTAAAACCAAATTGGAAAGACTCCACTGAATAAATCCTCCGGTATCAACACCACTAACGCAAATTCATAACCGGTAAGATGTGTGCGCGTGCTGGTGTGTGTGTGTGTGTGTGTGTGGTAAACCGTAGGTCAAAAATACACATGAACCGGCCTTACTTATCTGAGAAAGTGTACATTTCGTTAGCATTCACTATGCTACATCTTAATCAGCAATCCGAAAGTATTAATTATAAACCAAACATGATAATGGTAAATCCACTGTCCTTACTCCAATCATTTGTTTTCATCCACCCCATAATTTATGTATCTTTTATTTAGCATGTACTTCCCTTTAAACGGCGATCTTTCCTCGCCACCGTAGTCACTGTTTCTGCCTTCCCGCCTCTGATCTCCATAAATCAAATTCAAATCAAATCAAATTTTATTGAGTCCATACACATGGTTAGCAGATGTTAATGCGAGTGGTAGCGAATGCTTGTGCTTCTAGTTCCGACAATGCAGTAATAACCAACAGTAATCTAAACCTAACAATTCCACACTAACTACCTTAACACACACAAGTGTAGAAGGGAATAAAGAAATAGTGTACATAAAGATATATGAATGGTGGTGTACAGAACGGCAATGGCAGATGCGAGTAGATGGTATATCGAGTACGGTATATACAATATGAGATTGAGTTACTCGTAGGGTAATGTAACCATAAAGTGGCATAGTTTAAAAAGTGGCTAGTGTACATGTATTGCATAAAGATGGCAAGATGCAGTAAAGATGATATAGAGTGTTACAGTAATAGTAACATATGAGATGGGTTGAGTTAGGGTATGTAAACATTGTAATTAATGGGCATTGCTTAAGAGTGGCTAGTGGTACATTTTTTACAATAATTTCCTAATTCCCAGTTTTAAAGTGGGCTGGCAGTTAGTCATAGTGTTTCAGGGCCGCTAAATGTTAGTGGTGGCTGTTTAACAAGTCCTTGTATGCCTTGAGATAGAAGCTGTTTTCAGTCTCTCGGTCCCTGCTTTGATGCACCTGTACTGACCTCGCCTTCTGGGAAATGAAGCGGGGTAACAGGCAGTGGCTTGGGGTGTTGTTGTCCTTGATAATCTTTTGCCTTCCTGTGACATCGGTGGTGTAGGTGTCTGGAAGGGCAGGTAAGTTCTGCCCCTGGTGAGCGTTCTGCAGACCTCACTACCCCTCTGGAGAGCTTACGGTTTGTGGCGGAAGCAGTTTGCCGTACAGGCGGTATACAGCCCGACCAGGATGCTCTCGGATTGTGCATCTGTAGATTTGTGATGTGCTTTTGTATGAACAAGGCCGAATTTTCTTTCAGCCTTCCTGAGGTTGAAGAAGGCGCGTGCTGCGCCTTTCTTCACAACGCTGTCCCGTTGTGGGGCTGGAACAAAGTCTCGTTTTCCGTATGTGTACATCCGAGGAACTTAAACTTTCAACCTTCTCCACTACTGACCGTCGATGTGGTTAGGGGGGTGCTCCCTCTGCAATGTTTCCTGAAGTCCAACAATGCATCTCCTTTGTTTTGTTGAACGTGAGTATAGGTTATTTTCCTGACACCACACTCCGAGGGCCCTCACCTCCTCCCTGTATGGCCGTCTCGTCGTCTGTGGTGATCAAGCCTATCACTGTAGTGTCATCCGCAAACTTGAAATGATTGAGTTGGAGGCGTGCAGTGCACAGCAGTCGTGGGTGAACAGGGAGTACAGGAGAGGGCTTCAGAACGCACACCTTGTGGGCCCAGTGTGAGATCCAGCGGGTGGAGATGGTTCGTTACTACCCTCACCCCTGGGGCGGCCCGTCAGGAAGTTCCAGGACCCGTTGCACAGGGCGGGGTCGAGACCCGCAGGTTTCGAGCTTTGATGACGAGTTTTGGAGGGTAACTTATGGTGTTTAAATGCTGAGCTGTAATCGATGAACAGCATTCTCCACATGGGTATTGTCCTTGTCCAGATGGGTTAGGCAGTGTGCAGTCGGTGGTATTGCGATTGCCGTCGTCTGTGACCTATTGGGTCGGTAAGCAAATTGGAGTGGGGTCTGAGGGTTGTTCCGGTAGGCGTGGAAGGTGAATATGTCCTCTGACTAGTTCTCTCAAGCACTATCATGATGACGGAAGTGAGTGCTACCGGGGGGTAGTCCGTTTAAGGCTCAGTACCTTAGCTTTCTTGGGAAACAGGATACAATGGTGGCCCTCTTCGGAAGCATGTGCGGAGACACAGACGGGTATAAGGATTTATTTGAATATGTCCGTTAAAGACATACTACCAGCCAGCTGGTCCTGCGGCATGCTCTGAGGAGCGGCTTGGGAATGCCCCGTCTGGCTGCAAAGCTTGCCGAGGGTAACACGTTTATGTTTTACTCACTCTCGGCTGCAGTGAAGGAGAAGCCCGCAGGTTTTTGGTAGGGGGCCGTGTCAGTGGCAACTGTATTGTCCTCAAAGCGGGCAAAAAAGTTGTTTAGCCTTCGTCTGGGAGCAGACATCCTGTCCTCGACGGGGCTGGTTTTTCTTTGTTGTAATCCGTGATTGCTGTAGACCTGCCACATACCTCTTGTGTCTGAGCTGTTGAATTTCGACTCGATTTTGTCTCTTGTAACTGAAGACTTAGCATGTTTTTGATTCGCGTTGCGGAGAGAATAGCTCACTGTTTGTATTCGGTCCATGCTTCCGTCCCTGTCCCTGGTTAAAAGCAGGTGGTTCGCGCTTTCCATTTCCAACGCGAATGCTGTAACCACCAACACCACAATGTAAATGACAAACATAAAAAAAGTAAATTATTAAAATTTAGGTTTAGAACCCCTTTGCTAAATTCCTCATTTATTTATCCCGCCACCCTTTTCGTCCAGTCTAGAATCCTATTTCTAGAATATAAGACGAACATAAAATGTAGATCTATTTCATAATAAAACACACAAAATGTGTCATTATATCCCCCCAAAAAAAACCAATGTTTTCTCAGTTTTGCACGGAAGTGTTGGCACAGATCATTTTAAATTTGGTTACCTCTTTCGAGAATCCCATACCCTTGGAATTTTGGTCCTAGATTACTTCAACCCAAAATTACTGTTTTTCCATGGCAAATTTTGCCAATTCTCATAAGGAATCCACAATATTTTTGCATTTCCTGGCCTCTATTAAAAGTTTGTCTCGAACTACTATTGATCGAACCGAGCATACACCGCTATGTGAAAGTTTGCATGGCAGCATTTTTCCGAATGCAGCAAGGTCTAATTCCTACTTTACACTCATTCTTCATTCTTCTCATTCTTCCCATATCCAACTCTAAAACTGCGAAAGTTATATTCCACTCTCAAAGCATCTTGCTCTATTCCTCCACTACCCCACAATTACCGTTTTGATCAACATGTTTCAAAACCTGCCATCAAAGCCAAAGTAGCAGTTCTATCAATGTACTCACGTACCCAGTCTTTTTGCAGCTGAGTACCTCTACTAATATCCCATATTCGAGCCATGGAGGCACTTCTGTCAGCACCTCAATGGTTTTATTGAAATCCTCTCGCACCGCTTGGAGAATCGGGACCGTCTGTCGCCATATGAATAGTTCTCATTCCCAAACCTCTCCCATCTGTGTTTTAGATTTCTTCACTCCCRTCTATAATACACACCGTCTATTAACTATTGTCCAAGGTAGCTCTACCATCTTTCCCAGGAGAATAGTTATGGTATTTGTGCCTAATTAATTGGTCACAATACTTAATACCTTCTATTAAAACCAATACTATAGCGTCTGCTAATGTATTACTGGAGAATACGGATTACTTAATGTCTTATTCCAATATTGCCGCACACTCTAGGAGCTCAGATGCCAAAATGTAATTACCAATGTTTCGACAGCCAAGCTGCCTTCATCAGGGTATCAGCTTGGCTGTCGAAACGTTGGATATTTCATTTTGTCATCTTGAGCTCCTAGCTCTCCTTTATTTTCTAAGTGTTCCACTCCGCTAGCCAGCACCTCGCCTAAATAGGTGTGTGTCTCTTTTTCTTCTAGAATATTCCAGTATTGCGCCTCAAATATCAGTGTTGTTGATAACACACATTACCAAAATTATTCACACTTTGTTTTCCTATTTTCACATAATCTGTCATTGTTCACCACCCCGACAGGGCATACAACCRACCTCTCTTTATTGCTACTGCTAATACACCCAAATCCAACAGCGTTCAAATATCTTATCGCAGTTGTAAATGAGAACTTGTTCTCAACTAGCTTACCTGGTTAAATAAAGGTGGGAAAAAATTAATAAAATAACCATTGAATGGCAACTTTTTATCCTAGTACACAAGCATGGTACTTTATCCATCCACACACATTCTACTGGCGCATGGCCACTGTGGTTTAGACTCGTTACAGGTTTAGCAGAGAACCAGCCCCACCCGGGTTTTACCCCCTAGGACTTACCCTTCGCAGGTTCCAGCCTGCTCGGCCTTACCTTCCGGGACTCACCCTATTCCTATAGTAGTCACATTAACTAACCCACTCTGGATTTACCCCCTAGGACTTACCCTACAGGTACCAGCCTGCTCGAGTTCACCTTCCGGGACTCACCCTATTCTTACAGTACTATCAGGAACCAACCTATTGTCTACACCACAAAGCTACGACCGGCCGACACACCCAATGGGTCTACTGAATAAACTCAGGTTTTCTAGGTCCGTATCCTATAATTGTTCAGCCTTTACGATTCTCATCTCCCCAAGATGTCAAAATGAGTGGAAACAAGTGTAGGAACTGTGCCTACCTTGTTTGTTGCCAGCTCCTGCTCAACTGATATGGTTTGACTACAMATTGTGGTAAACCCTGCTCGCAGCGCCAACTATTAGGGTCTAATTCTCTACGGACACTATGAAAGCTTAACCAAGTTTATTCTTCCCAGAGGATCAATACAGCTGCATTAGACAACAACACAATCACACAAGCACTGATATTTAACCTTCCTCCTAGGCTGAGTCTCCTCCTACTCATCTATACAAACATGGTCTTTATTGCTAGGCAGGACACCAAGTGATATGGGCCATAAACTTTTATTTCTCCCTGAACTTGACCTGATCTCGACCGTCCTTCACTATTCCATGGCTCTCTCCCCTTTTATCRATGCCTGCCACATGTCATCGCTTCCCTGCACTGAATATTTCAATAGGATACCTAACATAATGTAACGTTATACATTACCCTCTCTCCCTCAGTGACATGAATAAGTATATTTCATATTCTCAGAACCCAACAATATTTTCAAGCATAGTGGTGGCTGCATCATGTTATGGGTATGCTTGTAATCGTTAAGGACTGGGGAGTTTCAGGATAAAAAAGAAACGGAATGGAGCTAAGCACAGACAAAATCCTAGAGGAAAACTTTTTTAAACTCCAGTGTAGATTTGACCTTGTGTTTTAGATTATTGTCCTGCTGAAAGGTGAATTCATCTCCCAGTGTCTAGTGGAAAGCAGACTGAAACCAGGTTTT
>NW_019944196.1:17579-24589 GCF_002910315.2 Salvelinus sp. IW2-2015 | reverse complement strand
CAGACGGAAGTTTTCACTATGCTTATACTTTTATAGTGGAATCAAGTTATAATTGCCTGGCTGGGTGATGGGACAGGGACTTGCACAGTCGAATGGAACAGAGTAAATAGACAATTACATATAGATTTTAGCCGTGCGGCTAACTTGTGGAATAACAACCGGCTGGAATGCGGTTTCTAACCAATAGCATTCGAAGATTAGACCCACCCTTTTGTATTAAAATATAATGATATCTCCTATCCTTCTTTCCTCGTTGCAAGCACCTAACCTGAGCTGAGGACTCTAACCTGATCTGTTTTTATTCATTTCTTCTTCCCTTCTCTCCGAGTTTGTATCTTAGTCACATCTCTTATGTCACCACTGACCAATGCCCCCCTCACTTCCTAAACGATCCAGGATCAGCCGTGTACCCACAACAACATCATGATGACAACAGATCAATATGACAGCAACAAAGCATTAACAATGACAGCAACAGAGCACCAAATGAACGAACTGACAGCATCAACTCAATGACAGCAACAACAGCTCAATAAGGAACAGCCAACAACGCATCAATTAATGACAAGCAGCAACAGCATCAATCATACACAGCAGCAACAGCATCAATCATGACAACAGCAGCAACGCATCAATCATGACAACCAACGCAGCCAACAGCATCAATGATGACAACAGCAACAAACAGCATCAATAATACAGCAGCAAGCAGCATCAATCATGACAAACAGCAGCACAGGCATCAATCATGAACAGCACACCCAGATCAATCATGAAAACAGGCAGCAAACGCATCAATCGATGACACAGCAACAACAGCCAAACTTCAATAATGACAACAGGACCAATCACCAGATGAATAAGACAACAGATTCCAATAATGACAACAGCAACTTTCAATAATGACACAACAGCACATTCAATAATGCAGCACCAATAAGACAGCACTTTCAAATAATGACAACAGCCAACTTCAATAATGACAACAAGCAACAATAATGAACAACAGCAACAACAGATCAAATAATGACAGGCAGCAACAGTAGTCAGAAGCAGTCCTGTAAAGTGGTAAGTTCAGACAGTCTGTATCCCTCGCCACAATAACTAAACAGGATCCTCAATGATCTAGTCCAGACTCCTGTCCTAAGACTGAGAGACAGTCAGGAGAAGTCCTGAGCACTACCCACACCAAGACTCCCAGCTCCCTTTACTAAGAGATAACACGGTTTTACTACTGCTAGGTCCCAATGAGTGTGTATGTATGTACAGTGCCTTTTGGAAGGTTTTCAGACCCCTTGACTTTTTCCACATTTTGTTACGTTACAGCCTTATTCCAAAATTGATTAAATTGTTTTTCTCCCCCCTCAATCATCATACACAATATGCCATAATGACAAGCAAAACAAAAAGTTTAAAATGTTGCTAATTTATTAAAATAAAAACTGATATCACATTACATAAGTATTCAGACCCCTTTACTCAGTACTTTGTTGAAGCACCTTTGGGCCAGTGATTACAGCCTAGATTTCTTGGGTATAATGCCCAATGCAGGTGTATGTGCTGATACGCGGTGTAGTGCTGATACAGCCGGCTGTAGTGCTGATACAGCAGGTATGTAGTGCCTTGAATTATAGCAGCATGAGTGTAGTGCCTGATAGCCTATGATTAGCCGGTGTAGTGCTGATACAGCAGTGTAGTGCCTGATCAGCGTAGTGCTGTAAGCAGGTTGTATGCCTGATAACAGGCCGGTGTGGTGTGTACCGCAGTGCCTGATACAGCCGGTGTAGTAGCGCTGATACAGCCGTCGGTGTAAGTGCCTGATTACACAAGCACTGCTCAAAAACATGTATAGTGTGCGCATGTACCGCCAGTCGGCAGCTCTCATAGAGCCCTCTAACTCTTCTAAATCTTTACCCAATGACCTGCCACCTCATGGCCCATTTAATATCCCCAAGCCTGCTGTGTCCATGGTGTCAATCGCTGATGAATGTTTCCAAGATACTCCACCATACTGTTTTTCTCATGAACCTACAGCTCTCCATATTGATTTGTCATTGACCACCCTCTTCCCAGTTAAAACAAGAAGAGTTGCTAGAGTCTTTTGGAATGGCGGCACTAGTCGATTCAGGTTGCAGCTGGGGGAACTTTATGGATCGCCGGACTCGCCCGAGAGATGTCTCCGGGCGTTACCGCTGGTAATAAATGTCCTGAACATCTGCTATGACCAGCTAAAGAGCATATGGTATTGTTTCCTCCACCTCTATTTCCTTCTAGTTTCCTGTTACCCTTTTTTTTTTTAGTGCTTAACTAGGCAAACTCTCACGTTCAAGAACATAAATTCTATAATTTTGCATACCCGCGCGCCTCCAGGATAACAGTGGAGGTGTAAGTCATGGGCTTGTGTAACTCTGCCGAATCTCAGTCCCGAACCTGGCCGCGACCCATGACTAGCGGAAGAATATTCCGCGCAGAGCGCCAAATCTGCCATAATGGAAATACTATAAAAATCTAACTTTCATTAAAATCACACATGTAAGATACCAAATTAAAGCTACCACTGCGTGTGAATCCAAGCCAACATGTCAGATTTCAAAGAAGGCTTTGTCGGCAAAAGCATAGATGCTTAATTATTGATGATAGACGAACAGTAAACAAAGAGTAGCTTTTCAACGAGCCGCGAGGAGCACGAACACAAAACGCATGAAACTAAAAATATAATTCATTGCTTACCTTTGATCTAACATTCTTTTGTTGGCACTCCCAATGATATCCCATAAACATCACAAATGGTCCTTTGTGTTCGATTTAATGGTACTTCATAGCGATATTATTATCACGCAATACATTGCTTTTACTATTATTTGATCTATACTGTTGGCCCTGCCGTTTCTATCCCCATATGAAACCAATACAAGCTTACTACGTTGTGGCGAAAGTCACTTACAAACTGTGACATTGGTATAAACTTTTCACAACAATCATTCGCTCGATATTGGCCTCACTGGTCTACTAGATTTCACCATAACAACGTTATAGAGTTTTTTTTAGAGACGGGTGATCAAAGTAGTCGATCAGAAGTTGTGAAAGACTGCGTCCAGGATGAGTCTGTGCTTCACTACAAATGAAGTACAAGAAGCGAAAACGTGTGATACATAGGAATCAACTGTGTTCTTGTATATGTTGTCTGTGCTCAGCTCAATTCCATAATCCACCTTCAAGTGACTTCGCATTCTAAACGTCGGCTCGTACTTCTTCATTACACAAGGGAAGAGCGCAGTAGTCACCACAGACCTATTTCTAAGGACCGTTCCACGGTGACATCCGTGTGCGGCAAGCGATTAGGATCCCACATGCAACAAGTCCTGTAGAATCTAGTTCTCGAGCCCCAATGAATGCACAGACATAAATTTGAGAGACAAGATCGCTTTTACTAGATAAAAAAGAAATCGCGGAAATCGAAGTTTGTCCTCTGAATTACCAGCCAGCAGTTATTTCGAGCCGGCATACAATAAGTCCTTTGTGGTAGGATTGTGCCGATTATACTCACAACATTGATTCAAAACAGTTTTAATAATTCAGATGATGTTTCCTATCATAATTTACTTAATTATAGCATACTGCTCATAGATTCTGGGGGAATGAAAGTCCATGGCAGTTGGCTGTTGCTGTGCATGCTATTATAATCGCAGTCACGATGGTGAACACATTCTCTTTGCCCCCTACCCCGATGAGTACACGCTCTAAAGCTGACAGGCATGGCACCGAGAACATGTGCAGCAGCACTTGGTAACCATATATGTCCGCGTGTAATTGTTAATCAGAGGGCTAGAGTCATTCTGGAGACAGGGGAATATCACAGCGTGATACATGCCCCTCCGTACTCTCTTACCCGTCTCTTGCGCCTCCTAAGAAGTTTTGAGCTGTTTGTCTCTCTGACCTTTTCAATATTGAACTGTGATCTGCACCGTCCCATATAAAGTGAATGGGTCCGAACGACACTGACAGCAAATTCAGATGGTTGTCATAGCATCATACAAAATGTTTTTTTTTCCCCCCAGTTGACTGGCTAAATCAATACTTTGTTTTGCGAAAACTAAAATGGATGAGTGGAAAATGTATTTTGCTCTTTTCGGCAGCATGAATATGGATGAATGGCGGGGGGGGGGGGAAATACTACCCAGGAAATACTACCGAGGCATGCAGATGTGAAAAATAAGGTAATGAATGACCAAGAGAAAATCCCCAACAAAGAAAACCACATTAAGAATACAAACTGGGCTGTGTGGTGCTTCGAGGGCTGGTTAGAAGATAACAAACAAAAGTTGTCGACTTCAGAAATGTCACTAAAGGAAGAGTTTAACATCCTTCTCCCGACAGTTTTATAGAAATGTAAGAAATGGGAAGGGGGAGCGGTATAGTATAATTAGATACCTGGGACTCCGTAGCGGGCTCAACCGGTTTCTAAATGACCCACCCATCGGTCGCAGCTGGTGTATTATAAAGGACACTGAATTTACTACCTCCAATCAGGTATTTCTGGGTAACATCAAAACAGCTAAGATATCACAAACAGCCACCCTCCCATCGCCGATAAGGACAAGGCTCTGAATCCCGGTAGACCAAGGGCTCTGGTCCAGAAAGTGTGCTTCAACCTCCAGTTACAGCGGGTGTCCAAGAGGACAACAGACAACCAACTCATTCCTCGTAAAAAAATAACCAAGAGAACACTGCAGCACCATCAACACCCTGAAGAATTACGCTAGGCAGCAACAGTAGTAGCACAGACTCTGACAGAAATGTACAAGATAAATGTGACAATAAGTAGATATCTCAGCTATGGTGAATAACAAAGATAATGTTTGATTTCATTTTATTAACATCAGTTCAAATTGATGTTATGGATTGTATTTCTTTTGTCTGAACAGTGTCCTGACAAGTGAGCACATTTTATCTGCCAGGCAAAATTGTGCATCATTAGTTCATTGTTATGGTTGTGTCCAAAGAAATCTCGCTAGAAAACAGCTACTTTGTTGTCATTCTGGCTGCACTTTTTGACATGACTGTAAATTAGCCGTAGTTGGCTAGCTAGCACGCTAGCCAGTATGGACTAGCTAGCACGCTAGCCAGTATGGACTAGCTAGCACGCTAGCCAGTATGGACTAGCTAGCACGCTAGCAAGAGAGAGATAACAGTCCACCATGCTTCAGCACCCTGGAACGCATATGGCATCGAACAACACAGCGGGACAGTCCCACCCCAGACCATAGCGTCGACAACACAGAGGGGACAGTCCACCCAGACCATAGCGTCGACAACACAGCGGGACAGTCCACCAGACCATAGCGTCGACAACACAGCGGGACAGTCCACCCCAGACCCTGACCATAGCAGTCGACAACACAGCGGGACAGTCCAATCCAGACCATAGCGTCGACAACACAGCGGGACAGTCCACCTCAGACCATAGCGGTCGACAACACAGTGGGACAGTCCATCCAGACCATAGCATCGACACACACAGCGGGACAGTCACCTCAGACCATAGCGTCGACAACACAGAGGACAGCCACCCTGACAATAGCGTCGACAACACAGCGGGACAGTCCACCTCAGACCATAGCGCGACAACACAGCGGGACAGTCCACCCCAGACCCTGACCATAGCACGACAACACAGCGGGACAGTCCATCCCAGACCATATGCGTCGACAACACAGCGGGACAGTCCATCCCAGACCATAGCATCGACAACACAGCGGGACAGTCCATCCAGACCATAGCGTCGAAAACACAGGCGGACAGTCCACCCAGACCATAGCGTCGACAACACAGCGGGACAGTCCACCCCAGAACCATAGCGTCGACAACACAGCGGGACAGTCCACCCAGACCATAGCGTCGACAACACAGCGGGACAGTCCATCCCAGACCCAATAGCGACGACAAACACAGCGGGAACAGTCCATCCCAGCAGACCATAGCGACGACACACAGCGGGACAGTCCATCCCAGACCCATAGGCGACAACAAGCGGGACAGTCCAATCCAGACCATAGCGACGACAACAAAGCGGGAACAGTCCATCCCAGACCATAGCAGCGACAACACAGCGGGACAGTCCATCCCAGACCATAGCGTCGAAAACACAGCGGGACAGTCCACCTCAGACCTATAAGGTCGACAACACAGCAGGACAGTCCACCCCAGACCATAGCATCTACAACACAGCAGGACAGTCCATCCAGACCCTGACATAGCGTCGACACACAGCGGGACAGTCCATCACAGACCCTGACCATAGCGTCGACAACACAGCGGGACAGTCCACCCCAGACCATAGCGTCGACAACACAGCGGGACAGTCCACCCCAGACCATAGCGTCGACAACACAGCGGGACAGTCCACCCCAGACATAGCGACGACAACACAGCGGGACAGTCCATCCCAGACCCTGACCATAGCGTCGACAACACAGCGGGACAGTCCATCCCAGACCCTGACCATAGCGTCGACAACACAGCGGGACTGTCCACCTCAGACCAGCGAGACACCCTCCCAGACCTATAGGACCCCCCCCCCCCCCCGGACCTACACAGAAGACCCACGCTGAGAGGACCTACATCCAGACCACATCACCACCAGCCCCACCCACCCCAACCAATGAACATTGTCATCCTAACAGAAAAGATGGTATAGAGGAGACAGACTCACTGGTTGCCCTCTAGGTTACAGAGAGCTGGTAGTCCCATCCACCAAACTACCAGGTGTGGAAACAGGGAAGGTACTCAGGGGGTATGCTCATTTGGAATGAGAGCAGACCTAACTCACTATTAAATTAATCAAAACAGAAACATTTTACATTTGGTTACAAATTCCCCGTGACTGTGTGATCACGCTTTCTGCAACCGATGTGAGTAAGACCTTTAAAACAGGTCAGCATTCACAAGGCCGCAGGACCAGACAGATTACCAGCACTTGTACTCAGCATGCGCTGACAACTGGCAGTGTC